>NW_006399829.1:11962005-11962838 GCF_000299155.1 Elephantulus edwardii
CTACCAATTGGTCTCTCCAGGATACATTTGTTTATTCTTTTGGCAGTTAATGGACTATTCACTACTCTTCAATACGACAGTTCAAAGGCATTGATTCTTCTTATGTCATCCTTATCCATTGTTCAACTTTAAGATTTATAGCAAGTAATTAAGAGTACCATAGGTTGGATCAGATACATATTAGTTTATAAACTGGCATCATTGCTCTTAACACTTTGGAGAGGTCCCTGACATCAGATTTCCCCAAGGCATAGTCTATGTTAACAAACACTGTTCTTCTAGGATCCTGCTTATAGATTTGTGCTACATGTGTGAGTGAAGGCAGTGCTGCCTGATGCTTTCAAATCTTCCCCACACTATCCTATAGGCATCTTAACTCCAAGGTTCTTCTTTAAAGGATACAGGCCTGAGTCCACAGGACCTTAGTCCATGAGGATAACCTGGGTGGTACCAATTCTATGCTCAAAATAGTTCCTTCTCTGCTCTTGCTCCTGACATGTTATTATTATTATTTTTAATATTGGTTTACATGCAGAATTTTTATATACTATACATTGTTTCATTCATGTACTTTGCATTTCACACATTCATTCTTTGACATTGCATTTAATGCGATCATTCCCATACATTGTGTTTTATAAAATTAATCACCATTGATCTATGCTCACTATCACTCCATCTTTTCATATCCGTACTGTATCTTTCCTAAATCTATCACCTCGTCTCTCCACCACAAAACTCTGACCACATGACATCCCCTGCCCATTCTCCTTTTGAACTTTTTTTTTTGATGATGCAGTGTTTTATTTTTTTTTCTATAATTATATTTTATT
>NW_006399829.1:11964590-11967985 GCF_000299155.1 Elephantulus edwardii
AATTTATGAAATACTTGAGCACCACAACAAGATAAAGGTAAATAATCCAATAGAAAAATGGGCACAGGATATGAACAGGCACTTCACTGAAGACGACATTCCTTTTGAACTTTTATACTCTTTTTACTAGTTATTCCTCTTACTGGTCTTCCCACTGCCTTGCCACCAGAAGACTGCCCAGCTGCTGCCCCTGCTGTCTAGCACCAGGAGCACCAATATCACAGGTACTTCGGGTGAAACCCTGCTGTCTAGCTACATCATGTGGGATTTCTTAAGCTCAAGTAGAAGAGGCTGGGTTGAGGTGTGATTTCAGGAGGGCAACAGTCATCCTGCTCCTTCCCAAGAGAGGAGCACCAACATACAAGTCCTTGACAAAACATTGCCATACCCTGGGTTATTATATCATTACATCAACCTAGTATCTTCTTAGAAAAGACTCACATAATGTCAAGAAAGCACCAATCTGTCTCAGTCATCATGAAAAACAAAATAAACCTTCTGCTAAAAAGGCATACCCAATGAATATCCCAGATAGAGCTAGATAAAATATATTGATATGGAGTTATTTGAACATCTATAGAAGAAGATGCAAATGATGGAAGGATGAATGGAAGTAATTAAGAGAGAAAATACCCCAGAGATAGCAATATAGAAAAAGACATTGATGAGGAGCAATTTGAACAGCTATGGAAGAAAATGCAAAAAAGTGAAAGGAAGAATATATAGATCAAGAGGTACAAATCATCACAAGACAGGGAGCATACAACCAACACAGTACTAGAAATAACAGAAAAGCATGAAAATGTAATCCAGAATATTAGGCCTGAAATGACAATATTGTCCAACATCCTGATGGGATAAAAGTAGAACTGAAGAGATGGAAATAAGTGTAAGTGATCTGGAAGACAAAAGCCTCACTAGAAACATACTATAAGCAAAATCTGATATGAGATGTAAAAAAAAAAGGAAACATGAGAATCATGTGGGATGACATCAAAAGAAATAACATATGGATGATTGGAATTCCAGAACAAGATAGTGAGGGACCCCCTTCTCAAGCCTAAACAAATTAAAAAACATTGAAATATACAAAATATCTTCTCAGATCTCAAGGTCGTAAAAGGAGAAATTAACCACAGGAGGCTAAAGCTTACAAAGTCACCCAAGTGGAAACCAAATAAACTCTATACACAACTGGGTTGTAAAAGAAAGTTTTGAGAATCCTACTGGGCCTCCACAAGAAAAAGACTGATCACACAATTACAAAATAGGCAAATGACATAAAGAATTTTCATGGAGGAAGATATTTAAATGACCAACAGACACATGAAGAAATGCTCAGAATCACTGGAAATTAGAGAGATGCAAATCAAAATTACAATGAGGTACCATCTCACCTCAGCAGCAGTGGCAAAGTTTAACAGGACAGCAAGTAATAAATGTTGTAGAGCATGTGGAGGGATAAGAACTCATACATTGTTGGTGGGATCAACCGCTCTGGGAGGCAGTTGGGTTTTCCTCAGAAAGCTGAACATAAAAATTCCTTATAACCCAGCTATTCCACTGCTTGGAATATACCCCAAGAAAATAAAAACTGAGGCACAAATGGAGACTTGTACACCAATGTTCCTAGCAAAGTTATTCACCATCGTAAGAACATGGAAATAGCCCAAAGGTCCAACCACAATTGAATGGGTTGAGAAATTATGGTATATACATACTACAATGGAATACTACACAGCAAGCAGAAGCAATGATTTTGGAAATTGCTACCTAACTTGGGAGGGACTGGAGAGCATTATGCTAAGTGAACTGTCAGTCCTGTAAGGACAAATATTCTATAAGACCATTATTGTAAAATGTGGATGAGAATCCAAGGCAAGGAGGGTAGGAGCAGAGTGGTGAGGATGGGTTGTGGCAGAGTATGGGGTTGGTTAATTATTAGGTCATACAATTTGAAAGGCGAAGGAAGGGGTGGGTAAAGGAAGTGGGAAAGATCTGGTGTGAAAAGCAGTATATAAGAACTTTGAAAATAAACCAATTGCTTTTGTTGTTGTTCTTATGTGCCATTGAGTCCCTGTGACTCATAGTGGCCCTATGAAGATTAGTCCTATACCCTGCTCTATCCTGTGTCCATCTTATTTTCTCTGACACACCTACCCTCATTACCCCAGTCACTGAATCAATCTATTTCATCAAGAATCTTCCTCTCTTGTCCTGTCCCTCCAACGTCCCAAGCATTTTGTTGCTCTTCAAGAACTGATCCCTCCTTGCAACATGTGTAACATATTTCAGACAAAGCTTCAGAATCTTTGCTTCCAAGCAACAGCCTGATCTCACCCTCTCTAAGAAGAACCTGTGTTCTAGCAGTCCATGGTATATTCAGCACTGTTCTCCAGCATCACGGCTCAAAGGTATCAATTTTCTTTCTAGCATCCCTAGTCATTGTCCAGCTTTCTCATGCATAGCAAGTAATTGAAAAGACCATGGTGCACCTTAGTCTCCAGACTGACATTGTTGCTCTTCAGTACTTTGGAGAGATGTCTGACAGCAGACTTTTCTAATGTGATTCATCTTTTAATTTCCTGGCTGCTGGTATCAAAAGTGTTCATTGTGGAGCCAAGCAAACTAAAGCTGTTAACAATTTCAATCTCTTCATCATCTAGCTTAACGCTGCCAATTGCCCCAGTGGTGAGAATCTTTGTTGTTTTCTTGATGTTGAGTTTCAATCCATATTGAAGGCTGCAGTCCGTCCTCCTCAGTTTCAGCCAGCTGGGTTGTGTCATTTGCATAACACAGGTTGTTGATGAGTCTTCCTCCAATTCTGATGCCACATTTCTCCTCATAGAGCCCAGCCTCCAGGATAATCTGTTCTGCATATAGATTGAAAAGGTATAATGATAGGGCACATCCCTGGCATACACCCTTCCTGATTTTGAATCATGCAGTGTATATTTGCTCTGTTCTGATGACTGCCTCCTGGTCAAAGTATAGGTTCTGCATAAGCATGATCAAATGTTCTGGGATTCCCATTCTTCTCAGAGTTAGCCACAGTTTGTTGTGATCCATGCAGTCAAATGCCTTTGCATAGTCAATGAAACACAGATAACATTTTTCTGGTACTTCCTGCTTTCAGTCAAGATCCATCAAATATTAGCTATAGTGTCCCTACTACCATGGCCTCTTCTAAACCCAGCCTGCACCTCTGACCAGTATAAAAAAATTATTTAAAAAAAAGTTATCTTATGCAATATTTTCCCTTACAAGACTGAGTTACCTCACTCAGCATAGAGCACACTATCCTCCCCTATGTTATATAGTTTTTTACAAAATCATTGCTCCTGAGTGCTGTATAGTATTCTGTTTTGTGAATGTGGGACATATAATTTTTTTTT
>NW_006399829.1:11968085-11973518 GCF_000299155.1 Elephantulus edwardii
GGTGTGTTGAAGACAATAAGATTGACACAGGATAGAGCAGGGTTTACGTAGCTGGTTTGTTTGTTTTTTTTGTTTTTTAATTAATTAATTAATTAATTTTTCATTTCAATGAACATCTACAGAGATTTTGGAATTCCATTCATTCATTGTTGCACCCTTCTCCTCACCCCCCTTCCCCACCCCCCGTTTTTCTTAAAACAAATAGTGTGAGTGATTCATAGTCAGTTCTTTGTCCCTTACAAAAAAAAAAGAAAGAAAGCAGAAAGTGCTCCAAATGCCATTTACCATTTTCAAACAGGTAGTAGAATGCAAGATAACTCCAGGCATTTCAAAATCCCAAGGATGAATGATTTAGGGTTTCCAACTAAAACATATTCATCCAATGTCATTCACAAAGAAATACTGTATACATCAATTACTAAAGAAGTAGATGTTAGAGATGATGATAACTTCTGGTTCAACTGTTTACTTGTCACTGTTGGAAACAAGGTGGTCTCCAGAAGCCCCTGTCCCCACGTATCTCAAATAATGTAGGCAGGTCTGATTCTCTAGAGTTTCCCACACTGCTGTAAGTGTTGGCTTCAGTCTCTGGGCTCTGAGTGCACTCAATATCCCACTGGGGCTCTGGAATTACTGAGCTTTATAATTTTGTCACTTGTGTTTCAATATGGTGCCCAGAGTTTTAAGGGGAAGAGAAGAAAAAAGAAGGAGGGGACTGAAAGACTGGCCCAGGCATGAACTGGCCTCCACACTTAGCAGTCCCTTCCTCTAGCTTTTGATGGATTCCTTATTTTCTCCAAACTATTATTATGGATAGAAATGTGTCTCCTCCCTTCCTCAAAAATTTTTTAGAACATCTGTACCTGGGGATGTCATCCATTTGGAAAAAGGATTTTCTTTGTTGTGTTAATGAGACTATGTTGATGTAGAGTATGCCTTTTTTAAATTATAGCTTGAGTGAAGTTTACAAAACAAATTAATTTTGCATTCAACCATTCACACACACTTTGCTCCATAGTATCAATTTCTATGTTGTTGTTGCTTTGACTGCCCATCTGAGCATGACTCTTAGTGACCTTTATGAATAAAAGGCCTGAAACCTTTCTTTATTTAAAAGAAAAATTAATTTTAATGAATGTTTACAGAGATTTTGGATTTCCATACATTCATTGTTGAATTTTTTCTCCCTGCCCACCCCTCCCCCCAGTTCACACTTCTCTTTGAAAGGTAAAAGAAAAATTATTTCATTGGTATAGAATTCCCACCCCCACCCTCCTGCCCTGAGTACACTCCACTACGCAACCTTCCTTCTGGACTCTTGTCATAACCTTAATACCCAATCATATATCACTTTCAAACAGTTCTCTCCCTCATCTGTTTCAATGCAGTATACATAATTTGTCCAATTATTCTCAGTCTCAGACCAACCCTGATGTCAGTCCAGTTCTACAATAGTGGCACCATGCAGCACCTGTCCTTTTGTGACTGAGATTTCACTCAGCATAATGTCCTCCATTTTTAATAATACTGCATGATTTCCTTGTTTTTCAATGAAGCATAGTGTGACTATACCATAGCTTCTCTATCCATTCATTTGTTGGGCACTTTTTGCCGTTGTGAACAAAGCCGCAATAAACATGGTAAAGCCTTTCTATAACTATCATCATTTATCAAAGTTCATAGAGTTTCCAGAGGCATGTTGTTTAGGAAGTGGATGCCACTCAATTTCTATACTCACAATGAAACAGCACTCTTTCCATTTCCCCCTGTAATTGTGATTTCCATGAATCCTTCTATACCTCTCTGTGTCTTCCTTTTCCTTTAGTGATATTGTAAAGATAATCCCCTTATTATGCATTACCTGTCCATTCATGTATGGCGTGCCCTAAGCCTAGAATCTTTTGAAACATAAAAAGAACAGATGGGGCACAGAGAGAAGCAATTTAAAATGAGGGAAAGAAAGCTACAACGAAGAGCTTACCAAGGAACTGAGTAATGCCAGAACTAGAGAAAGCGAAACAAGAATTTTCCCCTGGAGCAGACAGAAAAAGTGCCTTCTCCTAGAGCCAATGTTCTAAATTTGGACATTTGGCTTCCTAAGTAGTATAAAAATAAATTTATGCTTCGTAAAGCCATCCTCTAGTGATATTTTTGTTACAGACACTAGATTACAAGATGGCCATCAATGTGGAAATGTTCTCAGATTTGTCTGCTCTGATCTCCATGTCTGGCACTCCCATCCTCTCAGCCTCTTGGGATCAGAAGGTCTGCCCTGCACAATGGCTGGGAGTAGGCATCATATTGTAGCCATGTGAACGGACCTCAGGGCAGTGCAAGGCCCAGCCTGCGTGGTGGTACACACATTCACTTCAAGTATGCCACCTTGGATTCAGTGTTTGCTGTCTTCCCCACAAACCTCTACCACTATTCCCATCATCTAATCAATGACCAAGTTCTGTCCACCTCGCACATCGTTTATGTCCTGTACCTAACTGGCATTCCTTCCACCAGCTCCACCAAATCTATCCATTAACAATTTAATGTCTCTGAAGCCACACGGGTCATGCAAGTTCAGTGGCAAATTGTTATATCAAATGTCTGAGTCTGACATCCAGATGCTGTGGCCACTGTGTAGTTTCCCATCTTTATGTCCATGCTATGCACCATGCTCCTGCCAAAGTAAATGATTTTCCATTCTCTAGGCAACAGTATCCTTCAGTTTGGGGGTACTTGTTTTGCTTTAGCCTGTCGTTCACGAGGAAGGTCACACAAGCACCCACTGATGCTGATTCAGGCACTAAAGGACATGGACTTTGAGTCTTTCTTAGCCTTCCCTAAACTAAATTATTCCTAACAAACTGGTATATTGACTTTCTGTGAGATCTTGTAGCACTTTATTTAAAATTATCTTCTTGTTATTAAGTGCCATCAGGTCCAGTATAATTCATAGTGACCCTAATAACAGTAGATCTGAACCTTGTCCTATCCTTTGTCATCCTTATCACCACTGATATACTTGAGTCCTTTGCTGCAGTAACTGTTTCAATGCATCTTGTTGAGGGATGTCCCCTCTTTCACAGACACACTGCCTTTCCAAGCATGATCTCTTCTCCTAACAGCATGTGGAAAGTATGAGACAAAGCTTCACCACCCTTGCCTCTAAAGTGTACTATTGCTGCACTTTCTCTAAGACCAATCTATTTGTTCTTTTAGCGGTTCATGGGATACTCAGTATTCTCCACAATCCAAAGGCATCAGTTTTTCTTCTGCCATCTTCATTCATTGTTCATCTCTCAGATGCATAGCAGGTGATTGAATCAGACGCACTTTAGTGTTTAAACTGCTATCAGTGCTCCTCAGGACTTCGATGAGATCTCTGACAACAAATTTTCCCAGTGCAAATCCCAATCTCCTGATTGCTAATACCAAGGGTGTTGATTGTGAATGCAAATAAGATGTAAGAGTTGACGATTCTGGCCTTTTCTCCATCTATCATGATGTTGCCTGTTGGTCCACTAGTGAGGATTTTTGTCCTCTCCTCCCGCTACTAGTTTATTTACAAAATTCTAACACAAATTCTTTAAATTTCCCTTACTCTTCAACCCATCAAATTGTACAACCCAGTGATTAATCCCCTCTTCCCCCTGTACATCCACATTCCTCTACTTCCAGCCTCTCCCACCCCACCTGGATCCTTATACTCATTCTACAATAACGTTCTTATACAATATTTATCCTTGTGGGACTGAGTTCATTCAGCATAATGCTCTCCAGTCCCTCCCAAGTTAGGTAATAATTTACAAAGTTATTGCTCCTGCATGCTGCATAGTATTCCATTGTGTGAATGTACCATAACTGCCCATTCTGTTCATTTGTGATTGGACATCTGGGCTGTTTCCATGTTCTTGCCATGGTGAATAATGCTGCTATGAACATTGATGTACAAATCTCAGTTTGTGCCTCAGTTGTCATATTCTCAGGGTATATTCCAAGTAGTGGAATACCTGGATCATACGGAATTTCTACGTTCAGCTTTTTGAGGAAGCGCCAAACTGCCTTCCACAATGGTTGCACCATTTTGAGATGTAATCCATATTGGATACTGAAGTCCTTGTTCTTCTGCAGCAAGCATTTCAGGTCATCTTCACTTTCCAGAAGCAAGGTTATATCTGTGTAAATTTGTGATTGGATCTTAACTAATTTTTCATGTAGTATACAATTCAGTAAAAGAAATGTGGTTTTGTATGTCAGGAATGCATCATGTCTCCATACCTTTTCAATCTATATGCAGAATAGATCATTCAGGAAGCTGGGCTAGCTCAGGACAGGGCAGGCGTCAGAGCTGCTGTACATAGAGTTGCTATGGGTAACAGACAACTTGACAGCACATCACAACAACAACATGTCTCCTAGGATCTGATGTTAACCCTTGTGCTTGTGGTACAGTATGTGAATAAGGGAGTGAGAGAGAGAGAGAAGGATGAGAAAAAAAGAGTGAGGAAGGGAAGAGAAAGGGCTACAAGAAGGAAAGACAAATTTCTAAAGAATACCAGTTATCATCAAGTTATCACCAACTCATGATAATCCCTTATGTTTTAGGCTTGAATTATGCTTCATAAAGTTTTCAATGACACACTTTTGAAAGAAAATTGCCAGGACTTTTTCTTAGGGTGGCCTTGAACCACCAACATTTCTTTTAGTAGCTGAGCGTGTTTAACTGCACCACCCAAGGATTCCTTTCTAAAAGCAAGACCCTCAAAGACATCTTCCTTTGATTTCAAAGAGGAACGTTTCAAGATCTGAGATTATTACGGTCTTCCTTTCTTGAGGTTAGACTAGATCACAAACTTGTGGTGGGAAAGTCAGAAATTGGAAGGAGAAATTAAAAGTATGGGAAGCCAATACTAAAATTTGTAACAAACTGAATGCTACCACAGGATGTGGGGGAGGCCCAATGCAAGCTAGAGTTCACCCTGAGGCATTAAGGCAATCACTGACTCCTCCTTCCTGAGTCGAGGGGAAGGTTTTCAATAGAGGAAGCTGGGCTCCATTTACATTGAATTCTCTTGGTGATTTACTTCCTGATAATTTTCAATAAAGATACAGGAAGGCTCAGGTCAGCTTCAGTCAAGAACTACTGGCACCCTGTTTTTCATGCTCTCTGCTCTATCTCATTCCTGGCCATCTGTCTCATTATTAATAATTATAAAAATACTTTACCCTCAGTCTGCAACATAAAAGTAAAGAAAAACATGAAAGAGCCACATCAAAACATTAGCGGCTGCTACTCTGCATTATGAGCTTGGATTCATTTAACTTAAGAGAGTTAACAAAACTAGATAGCTCTGTTTACAATCTCTATATAAGAAATCACCGGCACCCCCGTACCCCCACCCTGGCCCGCCGGGCGCCCCCGCGTCCCTGCACAGGCCC
>NW_006399829.1:11973742-11974710 GCF_000299155.1 Elephantulus edwardii
GGCTGTTGTGCATAGGGTCGCTATGAGTCGAAAACGACTCAAGGGCACATAACAACAACAACAACAATATAAGAAATCATACTACCAAAGAGTAGGTGAATTACCCTCTCGTCTTGTGTGCTTTGAACAGAGACAGCTCTGACTAGACTAGCTACCCTCAACCTGAAAGCCCTAATCTCAATCATGGCCCCAATGGCACACAGAAAAGTCTGGACAAGGGCAAGTGAAGGTCAAGGTCAATCTGGTCTAGCAGTGTCTACTACTTGCCTAGTCCCAACTCATTGGTCTTTTTGGGAACCACCACCAAAGTGAAGTTAACCTGCAGAAACCTGGGGTAGGTCACAGCACTAGGGGTCACTTAGGGTGAGTGATAGAGAAGGGAACTAAAGAGAGTCCTAATAGTACACCAAGGGAGGAAGTGAAGCTGCTATTAAAGGGCATTCCTTGGTCACTCTTTTCTTTAAATGTCATATCTCTTTTTTAAAATCTATGTTTTTAATTTTTATTTTATTATTTTGTGCGTGTGTACCGTCAAATGGGATCTGACTGGTAAAGGAGGAGATTGCCCCTCCTTCCCCAGAAAAGCATCTGTTGGATTAAAACTGCATGCCTCTGGGATTGCAGTGCAGCTTCTTGCCACTAGACCACCATAGCTTCCTTGTCACTTTTTATCTTTATGTATAGGAATTTACAAAAAATAAGGCCCCAGAAATTGATGGTATAACATTTGACATATTTAAACTAACAGATGCTGCCCTAGATGTGCTCATCAAGTTGTGCCAAGAAATCTGGAGGACAACCACTTGGCCAACTGACTGCAAGAGATCTCTATTTGTTCCCATTCCAAAGAAAGGTTTCCCAACAGAGTGTGGAAATTATCGAACAATATAATTGATACCACATGCAAGCAAGATTCTACTGAAGATTATCCAAAAACTGAAACACCACATCAACAAAGAATTACCAGA
>NW_006399829.1:11975569-11978929 GCF_000299155.1 Elephantulus edwardii
TGCAGAAAGTCAAGGACTACAGCCTACAATATGGATTGAGGCTCAATGTCAAGAAGACAAAGATTCTCACCACTGGGCCAATTGGCAGCATCAGGATGAATGGTGAAGAGATTGAGATTGTTAACAGCTTTTGTTTGCTTGGCTCCACAGTCAGCACTCTTGGCAACAGCAGCCAGGAAATTAATAGACATATTGTGATGGAAAAATCTGTTGTTAGGGACCTCTCCAAAATACTGAAGAGCAAAGGTGTCACTCTGGAGACTAAGGTGCATCTGATACAGAGCATGGTCTTTGTAATTACTTGCTATGCATCAGAGAGTAGGACAATGACTACGGAGGATAGAAGGAGAATTGATACCTTTGAGCTGTGATCTTGGAGAAGAGTATTGAACATATGGACTGCTAAGAAAATGAACAGGTTCATCCTAGAGAGGGTTAAACCAGGCTGCTTCTTGGAGGCAAAGATTCTGAAGCTTTGCCTGACATACTTTGGACATGTTGCAAGAAGGGACCAGTTCTTGGAGAAGGATGTCATGCTTGGGAGGGTGGAGGGACAGCACAGAAGAGGAAGACCCTCAATGAGGTGGATTGATTAAGTGACTGGGGAAATGGGGGTAGGTGTATCAGAGACAGTGATATTGGCACAGGATAGAGCAGGGTTTCGGGCTGTTGTACATAGGGTCAATATGAGTCACGGGCAACTTGACGGCATATAACAACAACAAGAAATTAACCTATTGTCATCAAGTCAATTCTGAGTCACAGAAATCCTCCATGGCTCTCACAGAACAACTGCTGGATCCAAACGTCTGATCTTTCAGTTCAGTTAGCAGCCCAGTAAATAACATCCATTGACACAGTAACTGTGGTAATGGGGGCAAGGGTGTCAGAGACAGTGAGATTGGCTCAGGATAGGGCAGGGTTCAGAGCTACTATTCATAGGGTCACTGTGGTTTGTAGTCAACTTGATGGCACAAAACAGCAACAATTGGAGTAGATCTCCATTTTTGGGAGGGTTTTAAAAAAATTATTATTTTATTTATTACTCCAAGCTTCTCTCAGTTATTCCGCCTTGTTTTCTGTAGTGTTGTCATTTCCTCCCCTTACTTTGCCAATAGATCTTGTGAAATGAAAGAAAGATAATGCCAGATAGGTGCTGAGAAGGGTGGGAAGGCAAAAGGGAGAGGAGAAAAGGGAAAGGTAAGTCTTTTCTTCTTTTATATATATAAACTTTGCTAAGTCATGACTCTTAAATATGGAGCATAAATAAGACTATTTGTAGTTCTATAGGTCAAGTCCTAAGCATAAAACAATCAGGTAATTGTTTGCCCCGGATAATTTGTAACCATAAACTAACAGAGATTAGAATAATTTCATTCCTATAATATTTCTATTGTCGTGAACTGATTGTTTAAAATTATATTCCTGTAGTCTTCAATATAGATTGAAGCTCAACATCAAGAAGACAAAAAAATTTACCACTGGGCCAATTGGCAGCACCAAGACAGATGGAGAAGAGATTGAGATGGTTATCAATTTCAGATTGCTAGGGTCCACAATCAACATTCTTGACACGAGCAGTCAGGAAATCAACAGATGAATTGCATTGCAAAACTCTGCTCTCAGGGACCTCTCTAGAGAAGAGGTCTCCTGAGAAGCCACGATGTCAGTCTAGAGACTAAGGTGTGCCTGATCCATGCCATGGTCTTCACACTTAATTGCTATGCATCAGAGGGCAGGACAATGATTAAGGATGACATTTGAAGAATTGATGCCTTTGAGTTTTGGTGCTGGAGCAGAGTCTTGAACATACTATGGACTGACAAGAAACAAATAGGTCTGTCTTACAGAGCGTGAAACAAGTTTCTCCTTGGAGGCTAGGATTTTGAAGCTTTATCTCACATACTTTGGGCATGTGGCCAGGAGGGACTGGCCCTTGGAAAACGACATCCTGCTCAGAAGGGTGGAGTGAAGACCCCGGATGATATGGATTGATACAGTACCTGGGGTAATGGGAGTTGGAGTGTCGGAGTCAGTGAGACTGGCTCAGGAAAGAGCAGGCATCAGAGCTGTTGTACATACAGTTGCTATGAGTAGCAAGTGACTTGACAGCACATAACAAAAATAACAATCCCATTTTTCTTTAAGTGTTGCAACTGAAAGTCTTAAATTTGTTCTTCAGTTCTATCAGCTTAAGAAATACCAAGTGAAGAATAAGAGATGCAAATCAAAACCACAATGAGATACCATGTTACCCCAACAGCCATGGCAAATTTAAACAGTACAGTAAGCAATAAATGTCAGAGAGGACATGGAGAGATTGGAACTCTCATACACTGTTGGTGGGATTGTAAATGGTACAACCACTCTGGAAGGCAGTTTGTAGTTTCCTTAAAAAGCTGAGCATAGAAATTTCATATGACCTATTGCTTTGCTTGGAATATAACCTGAAAATATTAGAACGGAAACACAAGTGGAGATCTGTACACCAATGTTCATAGCAGCAATATTCATGATCACAAGAACATGGAAACAGTCCAAATTTCCAACCACATGATGAAATACTATGCAGCCCTCAGGAGCAAGAATTTTGAAAATCACTATATAACTTGGGAAGGACTAGAGAGCATTGTGCTATGTGAATGAATTCAGTCTCATAAGGACAAAGACTATATAAGACCATAATTGTAGAAATAGAAAGATAACGAGTAAAATCTGCATAAGGATCCAAGAAGGGGAGGGTGAGAGCAGAGGGTAAAGATGGGCAGGGGGGAAGTCCTTGGGTTGCACAATTTGGTGGGTAGAGGATTGGGAGAATAAAGCAAATGGGAAAGATCCAGCGGGGATCTGGAAAGACAGGATAATTGATGGTGGGCATAGTCTGATAGTGATTAATTTTATAAAACGTAATGGGAATGATTGTACGAAACACAATGTGAATAAAGGATAGTGTGAAACATAACGTATATGAACTTTTAAGCAAATCAATGTTGTTGTTGTGTACATAGAGTCATAAATGACCCATAGCTGACTCTGTGGCAGGTTTTCAGAGGCAGTTAATTGCAGGAGAGGAGATTGCCTACCCTTCCGCAGAGGGGCTGATGGCCTCGAATCAGGAGCCTTTGGGACTGCAGTGCAGCTTCTTGCCACTAGGTTACCAGGGTTCCGTAAGCAAACCAACACAAAAATTTTCTTTTTAAAGACTGAGAAAAACTGGATGAAATATGTTTACGGCATTGAAGTCTATGGGGGAGAGAATAGTCTAAAAGTATTATATTTTAGGGCTTTATTTTTATCGTAGGAGTATGCAATGAGGGTTGCAGAGTGGATTATATTTGGGGGTAGGGGGTGGGGTTTGGG
>NW_006399829.1:11982612-12006078 GCF_000299155.1 Elephantulus edwardii
TGAAGCTAAAGGGCTTGTGAGCACACCTGAGAAGCTGTCCTGATTAAAAGAACTGCATCCTATTTATAACCTGAATTTTAACTAATTAGTTTCCCTAATCAACTCCCTAATTGTATGATGTGAGTTCTGTGTGGCCATTGCAATGGATTAGTAGACCCAGTAGCAGAATGGCAAGAGTGCTACTAGGGACAGTTAGTGTTAGAATTGATAGAAGGAGGTTTGGAAGTGTGGAGACATGTTTGACTTCATAGGAATTGATTTTGTGTTGTGCATGTTGTAGCTGGAGGCTGCTTCCCCTTATGGTAACTCAGACACAACTCACACCAGCTGCACCACTGCTTTTACACTACTCAAATGTCATTGAAAGGGGCTAACAGCTTTAACAATTGTGAGCTTGTTGGAAATGCAGGAACTCAGTTCCTCTCCTAATGTCACTAAAGGTATCTATGTGTTTCCCTGAGGGCCACAGGAATGATGCCTAGAAAGTCAGCTAAAACTCTAACCTTTCCTTCTTTATTTCCTTTCTTCTACCCTTTCTGTCATCCTTCAACAGCTCACTGTTGTTGTTGTTATGTGCCATCGAGTCCCTTGCTACTCATAGCGACCCTATGTACAACATCCCTCAACTCTATTCTGTCCCATGCCAATCTCATTGTCTCCAACACACTCATCCCATTTACCCCAGTCACCAAATCAAGATACTAAAGAGCTGAACAGAAGATTTCAAAAAGCAGCGCGGGATAACAAAGTAAAATATTACAAAGAAATGTGTAAGGAGCTGGAGTCAGAAAATCAAAAGGGCCAAATTTGCTCAGCATTTCTTAAGCTCAAGGATCTGAAGAACAAATTCAAAGATCGAGTTGCTATATAATCAAGGATACTTTAGGCAGAATATGAAATGATCCAGGAAGTATTAAAAGAAGATAGAAAGAATATACTGAGTCAACAACTCACTAGCAGACACTAATTGCATCCTTGGAACAACCAGTTTTGATAATAATAATGGTTCTTTTTAAAATTTTTTTATTTTAATGAACATTTACAGAGATTTTGGATTTCCATTTATTCATTGTTGTACTTTTTTCTCTCCACACCCCCTGCCCCCCTTCAGTTTGCTCCTCTCTTTGAAAAGCAAAAGATAAACTTCTTCATTGGTATACAATCCCTCTGCTCCCCCACCCTCAATGCACTCCACTATGCAATCTTAACTCTGGATTCCCGTGATAATCATAATACCCCATCATATATATCCATTACTGGGAATATACCCTAAAGAGACCATAACCACCATCCAAGCAGATATACACATACCCATGTTCATTGCAGCTTTGTTCACAACAGCAAGAAGTTGGAAACAACCTAAGTGCCCATCAACAAATGAATGGATAGAGAAGCTATAGTATATTCACACAATTGAATACTATGCAGCATTGACAAACAAGGAACTCATGCAATATTATTCAAAATGGGTGATGCTGGAGGACATTGTTGTTGTTACTATGTACAAAAGCCCTAAACTCTGCTCTGTCCTGTGCTAATTGCACTGTCTCTGACACTCCCATCCTGATTACCCCAGTCACTGAGTCAATCCACCTCATAGAGGGCCTTCCCCTCCTGCACTGTCCCTCCACTCTCCCTAGCATAATGTCCCTCTCCAAGCACAGGTCTCTCCTTACAACATGTCCAAACTATGTTAGACAGAGCCTCCAAGGAGCCACCCGGTTTAACCCTTTCCAGGACAAATCTGGTTGTTTTCCTAGCAGTCCATGGTATTCTCAATACTCTTCTCCAGCACCACAGCTCAAAGGCATCAATTCTCCTTCTATCCTCCTTGGTCATTGTCCAACTCTCTGATGCATAACAAGTGATAGCAAAGACCATGGACTGTATCAGATGCACCTTAGTCTCCAGAGAGACACCATTGCTCTTCAGTACTTTGGAGAGGTCCCTTACAGCAGACTTTCCCATGGCAACGTGCCTTTTAATTTCCTGGCTACTGGTGCCAAGAGTGTTGACTGTGGAGCCAAGCAAACTAAAGCTGTGAACAACCTCAATCTCTTCACCATCCATCCTGATGCTGCCAATTGGCCCAGTGGTGAGAATCTTTGTCTTCTTGACATTGAGCCTCAATCCATATTGGAGGCTGCAGTCCTTGACCCTCTGCAGCAGGTGCTTCAGGTCCTCCTCAGTTTCAGCAAGCAAGGTTGTGTCATCTGCATAGTGCAGTGTTGATAGATCTTCCACCAATCTTGACCCCACATTTCTCCTCATAGAGCCCAGTCTCCAGGATAATCTGTTCTGCATACAGGTTGAAAAAGCATGGAGACAGGACACATCCCTGGCGTAAGCCCTTCCCAATTTTGAACCATGCAGTATTCCCTTGCTCTGTTCTGATGACTGCCTCCTGGTCCAAGTATAGGTTTCACATTAGAACTATCAAGTGTTATGGAATTCTCATTCTTCTCAGAGTCAGCCACAGTTTGTTATGATCCACATAGTCAAACGCCTTTGCATAGTCAATGAAACACAGATATACATTTCTCTGGTATTCCATGCTTTCAGGGTTGGGGTAAGACTGAGAAAAACTGGATAGATTATGTAAACTGAATTGAAACAGATGAGGGAGAGAACAGTTTAATAATAATGGTTCTTAGCACTATTAGCCAGATTCTGGTCTGAGTCCCTTACGTGTATGTATAACTGGTTCAATCCTCAGACAGTTCTGTGAAGTGGATACCAGTGTGAGCACCTTCATTCAGATGATAACAGTCAGTTGCAAAGATTAAGCAGCTTGACCAGCGTCACAGTGTGAACATGGGATTCAAACCCAGAACTCAATCTCAACCACTAAAAACAGCGTCTAAAATGAGGCACCAAATAACAAATGTTATCAGTTTGCTAGTTAAACAAGCTTATCAAGTGCCTATGATGGTTGCTAAAGTCATGGAGGACATGGAAAAATAAGCCTGTCCTCCTGTGGTGGGGAAAGATGATAGTCATACTTAATAGTCATAAAAAATGTCATCAATAAATACTAAAAAACGCCAAAGAGGAGAAGGAAGATATTGAGGGAAAGTTCAACCTAGTACTTGGAGATCAGGAAAAGTATTTTCCAAGGAGAGAAAAAGAGAATAAACAGAATTCTGAAGGAGTGGGTTTGACTTATAAAAAATTAGGAGAGAGAGAAGACAGACATATCTAGGGCCCACAGGAGAAGCTGAGGCAGGAAAGGTCCAGAAGCCGGGTACTCTTAAAGGAGATTAGGTTTCTGAAGCGCGAACTCAGCTGGTACTTTAGTCATGGAGAATGGTTGGAGGCTGATAGTTTGGTCATTTGGCACCAAAGATGTGAATGACCAACTAAACAAGCCCGCCTCACTGTAACCCAGAACTAGAGAAGTTGCCACCACACTCAGTGAACCAAATGAATTTTAGCTTGTCTACTTCCCCAACACCAAGTATCTGTTCACGCCACAAACTGTAAACTGGAGAAGCCCAGCTCACACACTGGCCCATTCACAGAGCGCTTTTGACCTCCTAGGGCCTACCCTGGGCTGATTACAGCTCTCTGCAGAAAAGAAACTGCTGACTCACTGAACACAGAGTGTGATTATAAACAGGAAGCTGAGTATGTGACCACAGACATTCAGCATCTGATAGCAATTGCTGAATGTGGCCAGAAAAGTTAGAATTTTTTTTTTTTTTTAAATCTGTGACACTAAAAGAGAGCTCTGTAGTTCATGGAAACACAATCTTCCTATTGATCTTTTATTAAATACTTAAATAGGGAGAGTTTTCATTCGGTCAGACCAGTTGGTGAGTCAATCAGGCTGTATTTATTGAGTCCCTTGGAGCGTGTGGTTTTTCCTTTTTTCTTTCTCCTCCCTCCCAGAGCAGAGCAAACAGGCTTTTGTGGCCTCAGCAGAAAGGATTTGTTTTTCCTTTGAGTTCTGCCAGCCTACCCACTTCATATAGGACTGCTATTGCAAGCGCAGCCTCTGTTGTGGGCTCCAATGTAACAACACTCAGGTTAAAGACTGGGACGTGCCTGGCATACCTAGAGCACATTGACTGCATGATGTAGAAGTTAAAATGGAGAATTACTCAGATTTTACAAAGCAGAGAATGTATACAGGACTCTGTCTCTGTTTCTCTGTCTCTGTCTCTCTCTCTCCCCAATAACATTTGAATGGCTCGTTTCCCTTGGTGTTCATTCCTTTGAGGTGGTAGAAGCTGGGTTTTTCAAGACTTTGATCCAAGAAGGCTGAATTCAGTGACAAAGAGAAGAACCAGGTGTTTATCCATGAAAGGCTTTCTGGGAGTTGGCATCACATTTGTTTTCAGGACAAAGGTATCTGAGTAATGTTTGGAATCTTTCCACTACTTCTCTTGTGTAGACTCAGGCAGTGAGTAATAATAGCACAGTGTTAAGTACGCGTCAAACTCTTAATAGGAGTTGTGATTACAAGAGTCCCTGGGTTGTGTAAATGGTTAAAATACATGGTTACTAACTGAAAGGGTGGGAGTTCTAGTCCACCTAAAGGATGCTTGGAAGAAAGATTTGGGCATCTACTTCCCCCAAAACTCAGCCATTTAAAAACTCTATAGAGCACAGCTATACTGAGTTTGCCATGAATCAGAATTGGTTGGCCAGTACCAGTAAGTACTTTGTGTGGTTTTGTTCAATCTTCCTAACAGCCTCAGGAGATAGGAATTGTGGCAGCTTCTATGTAAAGAGAAAAACGTTCCTCACAAGACTGTCCTCCCTCCTCCTCTGGATTTTCCATGTCAGTCTCCCAGCCTTAGTGCTCCTGCAGATTAATTCAGAAACAATAATAACGTGTCTATGCTTGTACATGTTCAAATGTAATGATCTTCATATTTTCAGGTAGATGTTATCAGCAGCATTTTGCAATAATTTCCTCATAAATTAGCATAAAAATACTGTAACAGAAATTTGGTACAGTTATCAGACAAACACTGGTGCTTATCTGGGTCTATATCTGAGTAAGAGAGGAACCATTACTGTAGAAAAGGACTTTCATGTCACCTATAAATATTTTTGTTATGACAATGATCTTGCATTAAATCAGAATGTGCAAAAAAAATTGATAACCTCATTGGGTAATTATATCAAACATGGCTCATATGTACCATATTACAAGGAGCCCTGGTTGTGGAGTGGTTAAAATATTTCGTACAAAACTGCTTCATGGGAGAAAAAAAGAAGCAACATACCTTTCCTAAAGATTTGCAGCCTCAGAAAACCTATGGGACAGTTTTACTCTGTCTTGTATGGTTGGTATTAGTTAGAACTGTCTCAATAGATGTGGGTGAATGCTTGATTTGGGAGCACAGACATTTGCCAATATATTGCTAAAGTTTTATTTACTTTGTGTGTATACTCTCTTTGGAGATACTGATGTTCTAATATTACCTACTAAGTAGATAGGGCATCTTGAAGCTCACAGAGATGCTAAACTGGGTCCAAAGCCAAGCAGGCTGGCACTGGAGTCCCTGCTCTCAACCATTATGCTACCCTGAGAAAGAGGTGGGCGTAGAGAGAGCACTGGGTTTAATTTACATGAGAAGTAGACTGCTGTTTTTTCTGTCTCCATGGAGTGAAAAAGGACTATTTAAGCAAGGATCATTACTACTGGCTTAGGCTGGAGTCTCCAGAAGTAGGACATAAGTGGTTTATAGGTGTTCCCATGAAGCTTTCTGGTCAAAAATTAAGGATATAGGTCAGGAAGGAGGGGCAAGCAGGAATGTGATGTCAGGCCAAATCCTGAGGAAGGAGGCTTCCTCCTGACCCACTAGGGAAGTACTAGAATGCAGTTTCTGCCTTATAGCTTGCCTGGACTTAAAGGAAGAGAGCTGGGCTTTTAGGATCCTACTGCATTGAATGAGAATCTAAAAGCTGCTCACATTTTAAACTGGTGGTTTTAATTTTTTTCTAATTTATTATTATTCATTTTAATGAAAATTTACAGAGACTTTGGATTTCCATTCATTCATTGTTGCACTTTTTTCCCTGGCCACCCCTTGCCCCCCGTATACTCTTCTCCTTGAAAAGGAAAAGAAAAATTCTTTCACTGTTTTACAATCCCTCCCTCCAGGTCCACTCCACTATGCAGTCTTTGCTCTGGACTCCTGTCATGACAATAATACAATCACATATCCCTTTTAAACTGTTGTCTCCCTTACCTGTTTCAGTGCAGCATACATACATTCTTTATTCCATCTTTTTCATTCTCCCCCCAAACCCAATGTCACTCTCGTTTAACAACAATGGCACCATGCAGTATTTTTCCTTTTGTGACCGATAATTCACGCAGCGTAATGTCCTCCAGGGTCACCCATTTGGAATAATATTGCATGAGTTCTTTGTTTTTCAATGCAGCATAGTATTCCACTGTGTGAATATACCACAGCTTCTTTATCCGTTTGTTTGTTGATGGGCACTTAGGTTGTTTCCAGCTCCTTGCTATTGTGAACAAAGCTGTGATAAAAATGGATGTGCATAAACCAGTGATTTTTAAATTAACAATTGCTGTCAATTTGACTTTGACATATGGCAACCCCACGTGGACAGAGTCGACTTGTGACCATATGTTTTTCAATGAATGACTTTTCCAAAGTCCATCTTTCTCCCTCAGGGTTGCTGGTGGATTTGAACACCAGAAAAGCACCATCTTTGATTTATCAGTGCAACTCTTTACCAACCAGGCCACCATAATTCTTGAAATGAATATGTTTATCTAACTTGTACAGAAAATGTTTGCCAACAATCTTTCTTCTATAAAGTCCATCTCCTATTTTGTTTCTCTGTCATTCTTAAACATATAAATCATGATCCAAAATAGCTACTACTTAAGCTCCAATCACTGAGTATGTATCCAAGCCAACACAAAAGAGAACAAGACAAAGAAGGGTTCACTTTTTTCCTTGGAATAATTTTGAGAATCATATTCTTCACTTCCGCTTTACCCACTGGTCAGAAGTTAGTCCCTTGACTATATCAAGTTGTAAAATATTAATTCAAGAAGCATGAACCTAGCAAAAAATTAAGATTCCACTATTAGAATAAAGAGAGGAATATGTATGTCAGGGGATAATTAACAGTTCTGCCTCACCACCTTAAAACCATTTAAAAACCAAGGAAATTTGAAAGACTACTGTGTAATTATACAAGGCACATAGAAAATGCAATAGCTCTAAATTTTTGCACTTAAATAATATTTTTTCTTCTATCCATATAATTTCCATCTCTATTACTTTTTAATGCACAGCAAATTAGTTATTTCCCCTTCTTCTGTTTAGCCAGCTCTTTATTCTTAGGAGGGGGGGGGGATGTATTCTTTTTAAATATATTTTTATTCAGTGTATTTTTATTTTTCCCCAGAAAAGGACATCTGGAGAATAGTGAAAATTGGGAAAGAACCAAAAAGCCTAACTTTACTACCCAAACATTATCGCATATCTTGTAAGTACTCGGTACATTTATGAGGTCAATAAGGACTTTTATTTCATATTTGATATAGAAGAAGAATTGATGCCTTTGAGCTGTGGTTCTGGAGAAGAGTATTGACTATACCATGGACTGCTAGGAGAACAAACACGTTTGTCCTGGACATGGTGAGACCAGGTTGCTCCTTGGAGGCAAGGATTCCGAAGCTTCGTCTGACATACTTTGGACATGTTGCAAGACATGATAAGATGGACGTCATGCTTGGGAGGGTAGAGGGACAGCGTAAGAGAGGTAGACCCCCAGTGAGATGGATTGACTCAGTTACTAGGGTAATGGGGGTATGTGTGTCAGAGACAATAAGATTGGCAAAGGATAGAACAGGGTTTAGGGCTGTTGTACATAGGGTCACTATGAGTCACAAGTGACTGGATGGCACCTAACAACAACATATCTCCTTCTATTCTATTTTGGGTTTATGCTTTTAAAATATTTCTATTGATGTTGATAAAGAATGAAAAGGGAAAGGATTTAAGGGAAGTAAAAAAAATAGTTAAAAAGAAATGAAAATACAGCATATCACAACATATCATATTCTCTGGGACACAAAAAAGGCAGTCCTAGAGAGTAGGTCATAGCAATAAGCAAGCACATATAAAACAAAGAAAGGAGTAAAATAAACTACTTTACATCTACAGTACATATCAAAAGAACAACAAGCAAATCCCACAGCCTCCAGAAGAAACAAAATCCTAAGGATAAGAGCTGAAATCAGTGGAACTGAAAACAGGGGGGAAAAAAACCCAAAACAACCAAACACCAAAAAACAAAACCCTGAAACCTTCAACAAGACCAGGGGTTAGTTCTTCAAAAGGGTCAGTAAAACAGGCAAACCATTGATAAACTTAGAAAGAGAGAGAAAGAAAATACATACAAATAACTCAAATTAGAAATGAAAACAGCAACATTATGACAGTAGTGACTAAAATGGAAAAGATAGTATCAGAATATTATGAAACAGCATTAGGGAGCTCAGGTGGCCTAGTGATAAGAAGCTGCACTGTAATCCCAAAGACACTCAGTTTGAATCTAGCAGCTGCTCCGTGGGAGAAAGATGGATAATTTACTTCTCAAAAAACCTGCTGGAGGATCAGCTATGGGTCAGTTCATACCTGATGGTACACAACAACATAGATGATAAATCTGAAAACCTAGAGGAAATGGCCAAGTTTCTAGAAATCCTCACTGTGCCTAAATTGACACAGACAGAAGTGGAACACTTGAACAGATACATGGCAAAAGAAGAAATTGAGCAAGTCATAAAAAGACCTTCCCCCAAAAAGTCCTAACCCAGACAGCTTCACAGGTAAATTCTACCAAACCCTCAGAGATGAACTATCACCAGTTCTACTTAAATTATTATTTTAAAAACAAAAACAAAAGAAGGAATAATGCTAGAGCCTTTCTATAAAGGAAGCATAACCATAATACTAGACAAAGACATCACCAAAAAAGAAAACTATAGAGCAATATTAGGAATAAAGATGCAAAAATCCTTTAAAAAAATCATGGCAAATACAATTCAATAGTATACATATAGAGAGTTCTGCTGGCCTAGTGGAAAGAAGCTGTGCTGCAATCTTGAAGGCACATGGCCACCAGTGGCTCCACAGAAGAAATATGGACAATCTTTTCCCATGCAATTAACTGCGTCTGAAAACCCACTAGAGGGTCATCTATGGGCCAGTTCAGGCTCAATGGTACACACACACACACAAAATCATCATGACCGAGTAGGATTTACAACAGTTATACAAAGATGGGTCAATAAAAGAAAAGCAATTAACACAATTCATCACATTAAATAAAGCAAAGAATAAGAACCACATGATTCTATCAATTGATGCAGAAAAGAACTTACATCACCCCTTCCTGACTCAACAAAGTAGGAATAGAGATGAATTTCCTCAATATAATGAAAAGTATATATGCAAAACCAAGAACCAACATCATTCTCAATGGAGAATGCATTTTAAAGGCATTCTGCTTGCAAACAGGGACTAGGCAATGATGTCCACTATCATCACTTTTATTTAATATTGTATTGGAAGTACTTGCTAGGGCAATAAGACAAAGAAGAAAATAAGAGACATCCAAATTGGTAAAAGTGGTAAAACTATTGTTGTATGTAGGCAATATGATAGTGTAAAGAGAAAACTTAAAAACCAACAGAACTTCTAGATCTAGTAAAACAATTTATGAGAGTGTCAGAATATAAGATCAACCTACAAAAATTGGTTGGAATTCTCTATAGCAACAGAAAGCACAGAGAAGGAAATTAGATAAAATTACCATTTACAATAGTCAACCATATGATAAAACACTTGGGAATAAACCTAATGACAAGAAAGACCTTTATATGAAAAACTACAGAACACTTCTATAAGAAACAATATGCAATCAAACTAAATAGAAAAATATTCCCTGTTCAAGGATAGGAAGACTCATCATTGTGAAAGTTATAATATTTGAAAAGCAATTCACGTGTTCAATGCAATCCCAACACGGATTATAAACTCACTATTCAAGAAGATGGAAAAGGCAATTTATAGTTTTGTTTGGAAAAGGAAGAGACCATGAGTAAGCCAAGTTCTTCTTAAAAATGAAGAGGGAAGCATCTCACTCCCTAATTTCAAAACCTATTACACAGACGTAGTAACCAAACTAGCATGGTATTGGTACAATGACAGACACACAAACCAATGGAAATACATAGGCCAATGGAATAGAATTGAAAACTCAGAAATCAACCCATATACCTCAGTTGGTTGTTACTTGACAAGGAAATAAAGTCTATTAATTTGCAAAACGACCATCTCTTTCTTCAACAATTGATGGTGGCAAAACTGGATATCTACCTGTAGAAAACGGAAACAAGATCCACATCTCACACTATACACAAAAACTGACTCAAGGCTTTACCTAGAGGTAAAACTCAAACCCATAAAGATCATAAGAGACAAAATGGGAACAAATTCAGAAGCCCAAGCCTATGGTGTAAATAGGCTTTCAAATAAAGAAAAAAAAAAAGTAGAATCATCAGAAGACTAAATTAATGGGACTGTCTATAAAAATCAAATCCAAGTGTGCATCAAAACTTCTTTCCAATGCATTGAAAAGAAAGCCCACAGACTGGGAACAAAACATTTGGCAATGACATTTCAGACAAAAGTCTCATAATGAAAATTTACAGAATACAACAGTACCTTCAGAAGAAAAACACTGATAACAAAAAGGGGAAAGATATGAAAAGATTTCACAAAGAAGGACATTTGAATGGCCAACAAACATATGAAGAAATATTAAAAATCACTGGCAATCAGAGAAATATAAACCAAAACAATGAGATACTATCTCACCCCAGTAACAGTAGCAAAGTGTAACAAGAAAACAAACAGTAAATATGGGAGAGGATGTGAAATAGCATGTACTGCTGGAGGGACTGTAAAATGGTATAACCAGTATGGAACACAGTTCGGTGATTTCTTAGAAAGCTGAACACAGAAATCTTATATGACCCATCCATTCCATTGCTGAGAATATACCTCAAGGAGACCAGAGATGAGGCACAAACAGAGATATATATACCTTTGTTCAAAGCAGCATCATTTGTAATAGCAAGAAAATGGATACAAACCATCGACAAACAAATGTATTGGGGAAAAAATGCTATATTCACACAATGAAATGCTATGCAACAAAGAACAATAAAGTATAAAATACAACACAACATGGAAGAGTCTACCGAGCATTGTCGTTCTTCTTGTTGTTGCTTGCCATTGAGTCACTTGCAACTCATAGCAGCCCTGTGTACAACAGTCCTATATCCTGCTCTATCTTAAGCCAATCATATTTTCTCTGACACACCTACTCCCATTACCCCAGTTACTGAATCAACCCATTTCATCAAAGGTCTTCTTTTGTGCTGTCCCTTCACCCTTGCAAGCATGAAGTCCCTCTTCAAGAACTGGTCCCTCCTTACAACATGTCCAAAATATGTCAAACGGAGCTTCAGAATCCTTGTCTGCAAGGAGCAGCCTGGTTTCACCCTCTCTAGAATGAACCTGTTTGTTCTCCTAGTAGTTCATGGCACGATCAATACTCTTCTCCAGCACCACAGCTCAAAGGCATCAATTCTCCTTCTGTCATCCCTAGTCATTATGCTGAGTGAAATACTTCAGTCACAAAAAGCACAAATCCAGTACAAGACCATTGGAGTTAAAATACAATAGTAACTGAGGCGTGAAGATGGAAAGGGGATGTAGAGAAATGTAATGGGTAAACAAAGAACACTATAAAGACCATGGCAAGTAGGAACCTATCTAAGAAGAATCCAGATAAAGATAATAAGGCTGTGGCTATTACAATTAACAAATATAAACAAGATAGAGATAGATAGAGATATATAGATATAGATATAAATATAGATATATGCTTTAAAGGGAAAAGGTAGAAGGAGTATGGAAGGAGGAAGAAGAAATAAGTGAGACCACAGAAATTAGTGAGAGAATGGAGAAGAAAGAGTAATGTGCAATGAGGATTTTAGGAGATAGGGAAATAGAACTAATAGATCAATAGTAATCACATAAAACACAATGTGCGATCAGAAATGATTGTATAAAAAGCAAAATGTACATGAATGAAACAATGTATGAATAATTGGATAAAAGTAAGTGATGGTACAAATTTTAAAAAAGAAAGAAATATTGTACGTTAAGTCTCGGATTGGTTTTGAAATATTCTCGTATTCAGAGTTGGGGATAGGAAGTAGGCAAATTTTATAGATGAAATACAGTCAGTCATGTGTTAACAGTTCCTGAAACTGGTGAAAGGTTAGCATGGCTTTGTAATATTCTCTTCCTTTACGTATATGTAAAATTTCTATAATGAAATTGTTGCATAAAATTGCTAAATAGTTTAAAGAATTCAGTCACAAAAGGACAAATACTGCATAATGCCACTGTTATAGAACAGGACTGACATGGGACTTGGGGGGAAATTAAGAAAAGAGGGAATACATAATGAATACTGCATTGAAACAGATGAAGGAAATAACTGTGTAAAAGTAATATATGATTAGGTATTACTTTCATGACAACAGTCCAGTTCAAGAGGTGCATAGTCATGTGTACTGGGGAGCAAAGGGAGGAAATTGTGCAACCGTGAAAGAATTTTTTAAAGAGAAAAATGAAAGGGGGGTGGGTGTCGTTAGGGAGGAAAATGTAACAATTAATGAATGGAAATCCAAGATCTCAGTAAATTGTCTTTAAAATCTCAATAAAAAAATTTTAAAATGAATTCTAAAGTAATTACATGGAAAAAATATCATTGTACTTAAAAAAATCTATTTAAATATTTAAGATTTTATGAATTATAGGACCAAAATGTAGTCTCTTTGAAAGTAAAATTGTTAAGTTGGGAATTTCCTGAAGTAATCTTAAACTGTCAAAACTGAACCCATTGTTGTTGAATTGATGCCGTTGAGGCAACTAACTGCCTGTGTTAGGGAGTAGGACTCTTCCATAGGCATGCTTCCCTGATTCTAATCTTTATGGATGCAGATTACCAAGTCTTTCTTCTGTAGCATCTTTGGATGGATTAAAACAGCAAACCTTTAGGTTCTCAAACTCACACTCACTGCCTTCAAGATTTCTACTACTAGAGAGTTTCCACCGTATTTTCAAGGCTAGAAATCTTGACAGGAGAACACTGTTCATCTTTCTTCCAAGAAGTGACTGGTAGATTTGAACTCCTGGAGATGTACAGCCTTTTTGCTGTGCAACAACCTATGGACCACGTAAGCCACCAGAGCGGAAACCTAAACTCTTTGTTGTTAAGTTGGTGCCAACTCACAGAGACCTTCCATTGCACTTCCAAGGCTAATTATATTAATGGAAATAGACTGCTGTCTTTCTCCATGGAATGGGTGGTGGGTGTAAACCTACAAGTTTTTAGTCAACAGCATAACATGCAGAGCTACTTTTAGGTTATTATTGTTTTTGTTATGTGCTATCGAGTCATTTGTGACCAGTAGAAACCCTATGAACCCTGCCCTATCCTGAGCCAGTCTCACTAATTCTGACACACCTAACCTCACTTCCTCAGTTACTGTATCAATCCATCTCATCCTACGTCGTCCCTCCATCCTTCTGAGCTTGATAACCTTCTCCAAAAACCAGTCCCTTCTGGCCACATGCCCAAGGTATGTGAAATGGAGCTTCAAAAATCCTAGCCTTCAAGGAGAAACTTGGCTTCACTGTCTCCAAGCCAGATTTACTTGTTTTCTTTTTGATCCACGATATGTTCAAGTCTCTTTTCCAGCACCACAAGTTGAAGGCATTGATTCTTCTTCTGTCATCCTTAATCATTGTCCAGCTCTCTAATGCGCAGAAAGTAATGACAAAGACCATGACCTGGATTAGGCGCACCTTAGTCTCTAGATTGACATCATTGCTTTTCTGTACTCTAGAGAGATCCCTGACAGCAGGTTTTGGCGACACAATTCGTCTTTGATTTCCTCACTGTTGGTGCCAAGAGTGTTGATTGTCGAGCCAAGCAAGCTATAAATCTCAATCTCTTCTCCATCTATCATGGTGCTCCCAGTTGACCTAGTGGTAAGAATCTTTGTCTTCTTGATATTGAGCTTCAATCCATATTGAAGACTACAGTTCTTGACCTTTGGCAGCAAGCTTTTTGGCAAACAAGTTTCAACAAACAAGATTGTGTCATCTGCATCACATAGGTTGTTGATGAGTCTTCCTCCAATCCTAGTGCCACATTCCTCTTCAGAAAGCCCAGCTTCCCAAATCACTGGGAATAAGAAAGATGTAAATTAAAACCACAATGAGGTACCATCTCACTCCAGTAATGGTAGCAAAGTTTAACAGGGCAGCAAGTATTAAATGTTGGAGAGGACATGACAAGGAAGGACTCTTATACATTGTTCGTGAGATTGTAAAATGTAGCAACCATTCTGCAAGGTGGTTTGGCACTTCCTCAAAAAGCTGAACATAGAAATTCCGTATGGCCCAACTATTCCACTAGTTGGAATACACCCTGAGAAAATGAGAACTGAGACACAAACAAGAATTGTACACCAATGTTCATAGCAGCATTATTCACCATTGCAAGAACATGGAAACAGCCCAAATGTCCAATCACAAATGAATGGATTGAGAAACTATGGTACATTCACACAATGGAATACTATGCAGCACTCAGGAGCAATAACTTTGTAAATTATTACCTAACTTGGGACTGGAGAACATTATTGCGAGTGAACTAACTCAGTCCCACAAAGATAAATATTGTATAAAACCATTATTGTAGAATGATACAAGGATCCAAGGGGTTGGGAGAGGGTGGAAGCAGACGGA
Source organism: Elephantulus edwardii (assembly GCF_000299155.1). Taxonomy (NCBI): domain Eukaryota; kingdom Metazoa; phylum Chordata; class Mammalia; order Macroscelidea; family Macroscelididae; genus Elephantulus; species Elephantulus edwardii. The sequence continues at coordinate 11,997,516 of NW_006399829.1, forward strand.
TGAGGATGTGCAGGGGGAAGAGAGAATTAATCATGGGTTGTACAATTTGGTAGATGGGGTGGGGGGCGGTGAGGGAAACGGAAAGAATTTCTTCTTTAAAATAATGTATTCAAATTTTGTAAATAAACTCGTAGAAACTAAACAACAACAACAAAAACCCTGCTTCCCGAACTATTTATTCTGCATATAGATTGAAAAGGTTTGGAGACAGGATGTGTCCCTGATGCACGGTTTTCCTCATTTCGATCCATACAGTGTTTTCTTTGCTCTGTTCTAAGGACTGCTTCCTGGTCCAAGCACAGGTTTTGCATAAGCACAATCAAATGTTCTGGGATTCCCACTTTCCTCAAGGTTTGCCACAATTGGTTGTGATCCACACAGTCAAATGTCTTTGCATAGTCAATGAAACACAGATAGACGATGCTCTGGTATTCTTTGCTTTCTGCCAAGATCCATCTGACATTGGCAATAATGACTCTACTGCCACAACCTCTTCTAAACCCAGCTTGTATTTCTGGTAGTTCTCTGTCAATCTACTGTTTAGGTTATTAGCTAGTCTTAAACCACTTATCCAGGGACCTCTAAAAGAGTCTCAGACCTTCCCAGTGAGTTACAACATCTTTCTTCCAGACAAGATCTAGATCAGAAATAGGGGCTATCTCTCCTCTGGAAATGAAATTCTCCAATCAAATGATCTGACACACATAAGGACTACAGAAATATCTCTTCTTTGAATGCAAAGTCAGGCTTTCAACACAAAAGGTCACTTTGGGACCTGCTGTACTCAAGGCAATTGTGCCTAAATAAGTTGTCAAAGAAGTTGCAAAGTGGAATTGAGTGAGGGACAAGAAGGGGAGAAAAAATGGGCAACTAAGAAGGAATAAAAATTAAAAAAATTTTTTTAAGTTGTCAAAGAGAGAGAAACATAAAGTTGAACTTGTGTAAGCATTATCACAAACAATAAGATGAAACCAGCGATATATTTTCTGAGAGTTGAGACTTCATCATTTCTCACTTAGACCATTGCAACAGCCTCCTTTCTGACCATCTGCTGCAGAGTTAATCGTCTACCTGCTCTGTGTCCCCCACCCAGATCTGCCTGTATTGTAAATATGACCTGTCTGCTTTCAATAGGTTAAAGCCTGAATCCACAATAATTCATGACTTCAAAGATCCTCCTGCCTAACCTTAGGCATCAGTTTCGGCTGTTTGCTCTGAGTCCTTCATGTCCACAAACACATTCCTTGAGTCTAATGCACTGTGCTGTTTCAACATCTAAATCTATAGTTGGAGATTCAGGAAGGGCACTTCCTTTGTTCCTTGTATTACCCTTTGTGATTCACCATCTCAGAAACCAATGAAGGGTCAGCTATGGGTAGATTATGACTCACCAGAAATGATTCTGAGCTATTGTTAATATTATGCTAGACTCTGGTTGCTAGTTTGTTGTGGTGTCAAGGGTTTATTCTTAAAAATGAATTTCCTAGCCAATGACTTTGACTTTGTTATGGCTGGGCAGGATCCAGCAAACAAGACGTGTTAGTCTAGACACAAAATGATTGCCTAGTCTCACTCTCCTAGGTTTAAATTGAATGGGTTCAGTGGCCAAAATTTGGGCATCTCAATACTAGCAATGAAGATGAAGCAGAGAATGCAGCATGTCTTTCAGTGCCAGAGATTCCTGCATCAACCAGACTGGGATCTACACAAGAGTGATAGCAGCATCAGCAGAGAACTAGAGAATAACATGAAACAAAGCTGATTTGGAGATTGCTGTCCATGGAACTAGAGCTAGGAAGCTTCACCAAACCTTGAAGGAGGACTGAGGGAAGACATTATACCTGGCAGGACTAAGGGAACTTTGTCACACTGACCTAAGTCATGAGGTTGAAAGTCAAAGGGTCTATGACCACACCTGAGAAGTTTTCTGGCCTGAAGGATTGTATCCTGCTGCCAACCTGAATTGTAGCTTGTAAACTCCATATGTAGCTTGTAAACTCTGAATATGATTTTATGATGTCTGTGTGGCCAATGCAAGATTTTGGACTCTGTAGAGCAGTAAGTTTGGAATTGGAATTAGATGAAGTTGGTTTTGTACTGTGGATGGTACTGATGGGCACAGTTCCCCTTTGTGGAGTTAGTAAAAATCAGACTCAGCCGAAGTCATGCTCCCTGTGCTCATTTTACACCTGTTCTCATCAGTATTCCTATATTTAGCATAGTATTTTTCTTAATCTAGTAGTTTTCAATTGGGAGTCCCAGAAAACATTTGACAATCACAATTGCTGTGCGGGAATTGGATAGTGGGCTATTATCTAATGGGTTGAGATTAGAGGTGCTACTACGGAATCTACAGTGCACAAGATAGACCCTGTACCACATCCACACATTTAGTTCATGATATTAATAGTGCTGAGGTAGGCAATGACCTTGATTAGTCAAAAGCCTTTCTGTGATTTTTAACAAAAATTTTCTAACAAGTCTGTGTCCTGAAGGTGTTTTTCACTTCTGTGAGGGACATAGAGGATCAATACAAAGGATAAACAGTGTAGGTATATGTTATGAGGGGGCACCAGATACTGAGGGCAAGAATAAGAAAACTCTGATTTGGGAAGCAGTGGAGGTGAGTAGTAGAACCTTCCAAAATGAAGTGGAATCTAAGCTGCGATGTGTGGGTATGGGAGTCAACTAAGAGGAAAGAGAAAAGGATTGTTCCTAACAAAGGGAAGAAGTTGTGCCCAGGGTCAGAGACCAGAAGATTGATGCATTCAGGGAACTGGGGGTGGTGAGTAAGGTTGGAGAGTGTTGAAGGAGCAGAGTTAGAAGGTAGGGAAAAAAAGAATAAAAATAAGATATGCATAGCCTGACATACATAATACAGTTCAAACTTCATTCTAGGAACAAGCAGAACAAAACAAGGAGTAGATGGATGTTTCATTCTTGGAAATCTGCTTTAAAAAAACCAGGTGAAAACAAGGTAAGGGAACTTAGAGAAAATTGCTTTGAATTCTACAATTTTTCAGTCCACTAGGGTTCACTAGGGTTCACTAGGGTTTGGTTGTAATTCTTGATATTTGTTCCTAGGCTATCTTTTCTTTCTCTTACTGTCAGACAACTTGGAACATTATAAAATCATAAACTAGAGAGAGTGATATGATTTAAGATATAGGTTACAGATAGGCAGAAGTGCGTAAGTTTAGAACACACCCAACACTAGATGACCTCAACTGCTTGCAGTATATTTGATTGTATTATAAAAAGTGATTACATCATATTATATTACCATACACTTGTTCTTAGGTGCCATTGAGTCAGGACAATCATAGTGACCCTATGAACAAAAAATCTGGACTCTCTTCTATCCTGCTCCATCCTCACACTTTCTAACACACAAGAGTTCATTGCAGCAGTCAATCCACCTGGTTGAGAGTCTTCCTCTCTTTTGCTGACCCTCCACTCTTCCCACCATCATGTCCTTCTCGAAGGAATAGCATCCTCCTAGCAACATGCTCAAAATATATGAGGTGAAGCCTCATCATTCCTGCCTCTAAAGAGGCAGCCACACCCTCTCTAAGGTATATCTATTTGTTCTCTTGGCCAGCGATCAGATGTTCAGTGCTCCTCTCCAACACCATAGCTCAAAAGTGTCAATTCCTTTCTGTCATCCTTATTCATTATCCAGCTCTTAGATGCATAGTAAGTAATCAGAAAGACCATGGCCTGCATCAGACCCACCTTAGTCCTCATACTAGCATCATTACGCTTCAATAATTTGGAGAAGTCTCTAACTTCAGATTTTTCCAGTGCAATGAGTTTCCTTATTTCCTGACTGCTTGTACCAAGGGTGTTAATTGTGGATCCAAGCAAAATGAAGCTGTGGACAGTTTCAGTCTCTTATCCATCTATCATGACACTGCCTATTGTTTCAGTGGTATCTTTGTTTTCTTGATATTGAGATGCAATCCATACTGATCTTCTGCAACACAGATGATAGACTTTGTATACAAAGTAAACTGATTTAGCCAGATGGCTAAATAATAACAGCATATGTCTAAAATTCTAATACATTTTGGGAATATATAATTAATATTTTGAGAAGAGACATGACAATGTAGAAATACAGTAAGAATGAGTCAGTAGAAAGGGAAATCTTGAAGAGCAGAGACAAATGTTTGATGTGTAGTATGGTATGATGTGGTAGATTGTGTATGTCTTATATCTGTGGGCTTGGGTCCTGGTTGAACCTGAAGAGAAATTCAAAGGGGTGTTTGTATAAGTTTATTTGACAGAAGAATGGAGGTCACCATTGTGTGCCCAGGTACCAGAGTAAGAGAATGGACAACAAAAAGGACAATGTAGTATCTGTTAGCTGTTTCTCAGCGTGGTTCAAAAGAGAAAAGGACCAGAAAAAAAGCCATGCAGACTGGCTTTTCCACATTTTGTGATGTTCAGGGCAAGGCTCAGGTGACATAGAGTTGGGAAGAGGCATGTTTCCCCCATTTATCTGCAATCCAGCACAGCTTGATCACTGTGAGGGCTGAGAGGCTGGTTCCTCTCCAGTTTAGAGAAAAATATCTCTGGAAAACATGACTCTAGACAGGGAAATTACAGTGCTGTGGATGCCAGTTTTCTGAGATAAGATGAGATAAAAATCTCTGATGCTTTGGAGAAATCAGACACTAAGAATTAAACCAAAACATACACAGACAGAGCTTCAGAGAGGCACACGTGAGGCAACCTCAGGAAATACCAGACATATTCAGAGGACTGAAAAGCTAGTAATTAGGTTAGAGGTGAGCTAGATGTTAACCCAAAAGGGATAGTGGCCTAGTGAGACGGAGTTGCACTGCCATCCCAAAGGCAAGTAGTTCAAATCCATTAGCTGCTTTGTGGTAGAAGGATGAACAATCTTCTCCTGTGAGATATATAGCTTCAGAAAACCCACTGGACATTCAACTATGGTCTGGTTCCAACTTGACCACATATAACAACAACCAGCCAATTTATGCCCATACTTCTTTTAAATGTTAGTGGTGCAAGTTCATATATTAAGACTTACTGCATATATTGATTTGAGTTATTTGGAGGCATAAGAATATTATTAGACCAGATAATGTCAAGAACCAAAAGCAATTAAGTTCTCAAAGAAAGAAAGAATAAATTTTCAATGCTATAGGAAAACTCATGAAAAGAAGGCTATTTTAAACAAACAGTAAATCTATCCTACTTATCTAGACTGAGCTATTTTTGAAAATGTCTTTTACTTCCAAAAAATAGAGAAAATAGAATTGTGCAGTTACTGAACTATCGATGAGTAGCATAAAAGCACTATTTTATTATCATTCCAACCCATCACTGCCTTTTGAAAAAAAATATTAAAAGCAAGTTTGATAGAAAAGATTCTCCTTTTGCTTTAAAAAAGCTGATGCCGTTATATTAAAAGCCAAATAACAAACTGGAAAACACAGTAATTGCAGAGGGATTGCATGTATCATGACCTCAGTGGCCAGTTGGAATGCAAAATGGTAATGGAAGGGTCAGGGTCAATGTGTAACAATTAATAACATGATTTCCATTTATTGACCATCCAGATGGGATGTTCTTCAGTCAGTATGGAAAGTAATGGACATTGGACCAACCTGGAATATGATTTTCATTCAAATATAAAATTATTTCCCCTATCAAATTATTTCTTTCCCCCTGAAAAGGCAAATGATGAAAATTAAGGCTCAAAAATCTGGGATGATTTATGTGTTTGGAAAAGGTTATGAACAGGTGAAGATCTTAAAGAAGAAATAGCCACATCTTTTTGTCACTGTTGTTGTTGTTGTTGTTGTTGTTGTTATGTGTAGTTGAGTCACCTGTGACTTAGTGACCCTATGTACGACAGCCCTAAACCCTGCTCTATCTGGTGCTAATCTTATTTTCTCTGACACACCTACTCCCATTACCCCAGTCACTGAATCAATTCATCTCATCAATGGTCTTCCTATCTTGCGCTGTCCCTCCAACCTCCCAAGCATGATGTCCCTCTCCAAGGACTGGTCCTTCACTGAAACATGTCCAAAGTATGTCAGATGAAGCTTCAGAATCCTTACTTCCAAGAAGTATCCTGGATTAACCCTCTCCAGGATGAACATGTTCATTTTCTTAGCACTCCATGATATATTCAATACTCTTATCCAACACCACAGCTCAAAGGCATCATTTCTCCAGTTATCATTCCTAGTTATTGTCCAGCTCTCTGATACATAGGAAGTAATTGTAAAGACCATGGCCTGAATCAGGTGCACGTTAGTCTTCAGATTGACATCATTGCTCTTCAGTACTTTGGAGAGGTTTCTGACAGCAGACTTTCCCAGTGCAATAAGTCTTTTAATTTCCTAGCTGCTGGTGCCAACAGTGTTGATTGTGGAGTCAAGCAAACTAAAGCTATTTTTGATCTCAATCTCTTCACCATCCATCACAGTGCTGCCAATCAGCCAGTGGTGAGAATCTTCATTTTCTTGATATTGAGCTTCAATCCATACTGAAGGCTGAAGTCTTTGACCTTCTGCAGCAAGTGCTTCAGGTCCTCCTCAGTTTCAGCAAGCAGGGTTGTGTCATCTTAATAACGCAAATTGTTGATGAGTCTTCCTCCAATCTTGATACCACATTTCTCCTCATAGAGCCCAGGCTCCCAGATAATCTGTTCCACATTGAGATTGAAAAAGTATGGAGATAGGACACATCCCTGGCATACACCCTTCCCAATTTTGAACCATGCCGTGTTTCCTTACTCTGTTCTGACGATTGCCTCCTGGTCCAAGTACAGGTGTTCCATTAGCATAATCAAGTGTTCTGGGATTCCAATTCTTCTCAGTTAGCCACAGTTTGTTGTGGCCTACACAGTCAAAAGCCTTTACACAGTCAATAAAACACAGACATTTTGCTGGTTCTCCCTGCTTTTAGCTAAGATCCATTTAACATTATCTACAACATCCCTAGTACCATGACCTCTTCTAAACCAAGACTGCACTTCTGGAAGTTCTCTGTGGATGTGCTGCTTCAGTTGTTTTTGGATAATCTTCAGCAGAATCTTGCTTGCAAGTGATATTAATGATATTATTTGATAATTTCCACTCTCTGTTAGATCCGTTTTCTTTGAAATGAGAACAAATATAGATCTCTTCCAGTTAGTTGGCCAAGGGGTTGTCCTCCAGATTTCTTGGCACAACTTAGCACATCTGGGGTAATATCTGTTTGTCGAAATATATCTATTGTTATACCATCAATTCCTGGGACCTTATTTTTTGCCAATTCTTTCAGAGGAGCTTGAACTTCTTCCTTCATCACCATACACTCTTGCTCATACATTGTTTCATTAAATTCTCTGTGTCCACCAATTTCTTTTGGTACAATGACTCTGTATACTCTTTCCATCTTCTTTTAATACTTCCTGGATAATTTAATATTCTGTCCAAAGCAACCTTAAGTATTGCAACCCAAGGCCTGAATTTGTTCTTCAATTCCTTCAGCTTAAGAAATGCGGAATGAGTTTTGTCTTTTTTATTTTCTGACTCCAGCTCTTTGCATATTTCATTTTAATACTTGGTCTTCCCACACTGCTCTTTGAAATCTTCTGTTCAACTTCTTAATATCTTTATTTCTTCCCTTTGCTTCCACTTCTAAGTGCTCTAGTGCAATATTCAGAGTGTCTTCTCACATCCATTTTGGTCTTTTACTCCTCTGTCTTTGTAATGACCTTTTGCACTCTTCCTGGATGATATTCTTGGTATCCTCCCACAACTCGTCTGGTCTTGACCCATTAGTGTTCAAGGCCTCAAATCTGTTCCTGAGATGGTTTTGAAATTTAGGTGGGATAGAGTGAAGGTCATATTATGGTTCCCGTGGATTTGAATTAATTGTCTTTAGCCTCAGTTTAAATTTGCATATGAGTAGTTGATGATCTGTTCCACAATCAGCACCTGGCCTAGTTTTCACAGTTGATGTTGAGCTTGTGGTTCTTTCCACAGATGTAATCAATCTGATTCCTATGCATACCATCAGATTTTTGTCCTTAGTTTTAAAAATATAAAATAATTCTAATAAACATTTTTGAGATATATCCCTTTTTCTGCACAATTCATCTCTTGCTATTACAATTCTTTACTGCTCTGCTTTCCAAAATGAAATGATCAACTAATTTCAATTGATTTATACCACATGAGACTCTTTTCATGCTGTAAATTTTCTAGTATAATTTAACTTAATGTTTACCTTCAATTAAGTACAACTGTAAATCAGAGAGAGTAAAGGAGTCATAAATAGTGTAAAAATGCTTTATTCATTTGGTGACTATGAGATAATGATCCATTCTTACCCCTAAACACTGGAAAGGTTATTACTGTTTCTAGGTTTTCTTCATTTTTTCTTTCTTATCTGTGACTCATTTCTTTCAAGTTGGAACTGACTTATAAGTAACCCTCCAGTGGGTTTTCAGAGGTTGTAATTCACACAAAAAGAGATTTCCCATCTTTCTCCTGCTCAGTCATCAGTGGATTTGAATCATCAGAGAGCCACC
>NW_006399829.1:12006603-12011548 GCF_000299155.1 Elephantulus edwardii
GAGCCCGCTGGTGGGAATTTGGCTGAATTCTCTTGGGCCTAGCTAACTGGCCAGGAATGGGCAGGCAGGTGGGAAATTATCTGAGTTTTCTTGGGCACCATCGGCTTTCTGGGAGAGTGCCTAAGAGTGAGTGGGCTCATGGGAATTTGACTGAACTTTTGTGGACATTGCAGACTGGTCAGAAGTGAGTGGGTCTCTGGGAATATGACTGAGTCTTCCTGGGTCCTGCTGGACCCAGGCCCTGCTGGGGCAGGGACTGCTGTGCGAGGGCACCTGGGTAAGGGCCACTGGGCAGGGACCACTGAGCGAGAGCTGCTGGGTGGGAGATGGACAGCTGGAATTTGAGTAGGGACCCCACACGTGAGACCACCCAGACAGCTGAGGCCTGAGTGAGGTCCCTCAAGTGGCCCTGTGACCACCCTGCCCCCTTGTGCCTGCCCCGCCCCATTTGGCTCCACACCTGTGCCTACATGCCCAGTCAATCAACTTGCCTTTAATCCCGAGCACCTTGATCTGACTTACCTGAAAGAGGCTGCTCACACAGGCCCTGAACGGAACTTTCACTTGATTCAGAAGTTCAGAGAAAAACACAAGTGGGATAGCTTCCCAACTAATTTCTAGAGCATTGTCTGCAGATCAAGAACATATCAATATCTCAAAGAAAGCAAGTTATCCCACATACTACACAAGTACAAATCAAGATGTCACTCCCGAAAGTGACATAGTATCAATGGATTTCCTAAAGCCCAAAAGTTTGATGCAATCTTCTGACACAGAATTTAAAAGAACAATGATGGAATATTTTCAATGGATGAAAGACTAAGTTGAAGAATTACAGGATACTGCAAGCAAAAACCAGGATGAGCTTAAAGAAAACAATCCAGAACAATACAGATAAAACAAACGAGGCATTAGCAGCAATAGAAAAAACAAGAAACCATGATCCAAAATATGAGGTCCAATGTTTCAAATGCGGTCAACATCATGGAGGGACACATGAGCAGAGTTGAAGAGATGAACACAGAACCAGTGAAATAGAAGATAGACTTGTCACCACTGATCTGCTAGAGCAAAAAGAATCAAAAAGGAAGGAAAGAGAACAAAACATAAGAATAATGTGGGTCACCATCAAGACAAATAATATGTGCATCATTAGAATCCCAGAACAGGAAGAAGCAAGTAAAGGCACCAAAAAAGTGGTGGATTTCCAGGCATAATGAAGAATGAGAGAATATATATTCAAGAAGCTGAGTGAACACCATATAGAATAGACCTCAAAAGAAAAACACCAAGGCATACATCATAGTTAAATTTGCCAGAACCAAAGAAAAGGAGAGAATTCTGAAAGCAGTGAGGGAGTAACAAAGAGTAACCTATAAGGGAGAGCAGATAAGATTAGGTGCTGATTTCTCAGCAGAAACCATGTGAGCAAGAAGACAATGGAAGGACATGTATCAAACACTCAAAAGAACAAAACTGTCAAGTAAGAATAGTGTACCCAGCAAAATTATTGATCAAATATGAAGGAGAGATCCAGATATTCCCGGGAAAGCAGGACCTAAGGGAGTTTATAAAAAACAAGACTAGAGTTGCAGGAAACACTAAGATATTCCTTCTTACAGAGGTACCACAGAAAGCAGCAGGGACCAAAATAAAAATAGAACCAGAACTATTGCTGAAAAATTTGCTTTTCAAGTAGTGAAATATGGGTGCTGATGTATAAAAAAATTTTTAATCATGCTATGTTAAAGATACTCTTGAAAGTACTCAAGAGTAGTGAATTATAAAAGTCAATAAAATACCGTCATGTGAGACAATATTGAAGATATTGTGAGGCAACTGGAACTCCTTTCACAGTGATGGTGAGATTATAAATTAGTAGGATCACTTTGAAGAATAATACTACTAATACTGAAATGAGCACATTTCAATTATCTAAGCAATTCCACCTCTAGGTTGTATCCCATAGAAACTCTTACACATGTACACAGGGAAACATGCAGAGAAATCCTTCTTGCCACACAGATTGTTTCCAGCTTCTGCTACTTAAAACAGGCTGTTCTCAGGAGGGCAATGAGTAAATAAACTGTGATTTATTCACACTACAAAATACTATGGAAAGCTAAAACGAAGAAACTGTATCTATATATATCAATATAGATGATATTCAAAAGACAATAATAATATATGTAGGAATGAATGTGTGAAATGCAACAATAAACATTTATTACACAATAATGTATGTGGATAATACACAATGTCTATAAATTTTGCATACAAACAAATACAAAATAAAAATAAAGTGGAGAGGGGAAGATGATGAAACAAGAAAATGTACTGTATGATTAACACCTACATAAATATCTAAAGCATGCAAAGCAATGATCCATGTTATCACAGACAGTATTTCATTCACAGATAAGGTTATGTCATTTAATAAACATTTTAGGAAATGTTATTTTTTTTTATTAAAAAAAGAAACATACTGACATCTGGATAGTGTGATTATCTCTAGAGACAGGTGGAGGATGGGATGGAAGCTCTCTGTACTTGCTGCTTTGTTTAAGAGAGACAAAATTTATTCCAAAGCAAAAAAGTAAAACGTTAACATCTGGGAGGTGGGTAGATGAGTATCTGTAAGTAATATTTTCTGTGCTTGTCTGTATATTTGAAATGTCATCCCTTGACATTTAAACATTTTTAAAAAAGACAATATCACTATTTTTATGCACAGCTATAAGATTTTCAGTTACATTCCTTGAAACGTATTCAAGGAATTTAAATACAGTGAATACTATGATACGAATTCTATTGTGATACCGCACAAAATAAGTCCTTTTTTTATCCTTAATGATAATTAATCTTGTTAACATTCTCTCAACCTTCTTTTCCATAAACACTCAATTGTAAGTGTTGTGTATTCATTAAGTGTAATATTGTTGTCTTGGAGGATGTTCAACCAGGGTCCTCCTTAAAGACAAAGATGATGAAATTTTATCTCATATACTTTGGGCATATTGTCAGAAGGAACCAATTCTTGGAAAAGAATATTATTCTGGGAAAGGTGGAAGGTCAAAGAAAGAAGACCCTCAACCAGATGGATTGACACAGTGACTATCAATGGACTTGAACACATACGAGATAGTGAGGATGGCATAGGATGCAGCAAGATTCAGATACATTGTTCATAGTCAAGTTGTTCATTGTTCAAGTCATGTTATGACTTGAAATTGACTCAATGGGACTTAACAAGAACAACTAATTTCATTTATTACTTTGAATAACTTAGATTGTAATTTATGCCTCGAAAATGTTTTAAACTGTTTTATTTTCCTATCATACATGAGCCTGAAATAATAATTTACTTAACCAAAAACACAGGGGAAGCAAGGAGACGTAAGAGTTTCAGTGACTTTCCCCTGTGGTAACACAGTCAGATGATAAATTCTTAACTCAGATTTCTCTGATTCTTCAACCTAGTTAGTGCTCTTTCTACTACTTAAAACTTACCTGTTTATACTAAAGTTCCTCATAAATTGATTTACCTAGCAAAGTAGACAAAGTTGCTCTGTTTGCTCAAATCCACCAGTTGCTCCATGGTAGAAAAATGGGCAATCTCCTCCTGTGTAATTAATGAGGGTCATCCAGGAGTTGATTTTGACTCAAAGATATGTAACTTGTTGTTACAAGTGAATGTCCTGAGGAAAATAGGATGTTGTAGATTTAAGAAGCTTTAGTAACTATCTTGAGTGTCAAAATAAATAAGAAATATTGGTAAAAGCACATTGATTGTTTCTTACTATTCTCTCTGATCTATTCTGATTTGATTCATAACATTCTGAAACTATACTTTGCTTTTTCATCTAATATGCTTAAAATACTTTCCATATGGGAACTCATTTACAGAGTATTAATTGATCAAGCACTAAAAACTGAAAATACTTTGCTCATGAGAAAGTTGAAACAGATGACCTTTTGTTAAAGACAGGAAAATGAAGAAGTTAGGCTATGCTAAGTTGTTTAGCTGGTTAATGAGCCTTCCTCCCTGCCCATGCATTTCTGCATATATTCCCATGTAGGGCTTCTCGTGTTTTTCTCAGGGCACAGATGAATACCACATGTTCCTGAACTACCTCTAAGGACTAGAATTATAGTCTATGGCAGCTTAATTCAGAGTTTTTAGGAAATTCTACCAGCTGCTCAGTTAGACAAGATGATGGTCCTTAGTTGCTCACTAGGAAATAGAGGCTAAGAAGATGTAACTTCTTTGACTTTGGTAGTTAAATGAGTGTCATTTTGTGCAATAAAGTTTTCTGTATTCTAATTTTATAACAGAACTCAACACCATGAATGTCTCTTTTAAAGTAATTAGAATTTGTTCTACAGAAATTGTTTTTTATCAAGATGGATTAACAGAAAATAGATTTCTCATTCTACCAAAAACCAAAAGTTAAGTATCTCTGTTGTGTTTATGTGCCATCAAGTTGCCTGCAATTCATAGCAACCCTATGTATAATAGCTCTGAACTCTGCTCTGTATTGACACAGTCTCAATAAACATAGATACACCTATCCCATTACCCCAGTTACTCTGTAAGTCCATCATGTCTGGGATCTTCCTCTTCTACACTGTCCCTCCACCCTTCCAAGCATGATGTCTAACATGCCCAAAATACATGAGACAGAGCTTCAAATCCCTTGCCTCCAAAAAGCAACCTGATTTTATCCTCTCCAGGACAAACCTGTTTATTCTCCTGCTGTCCATAAGTTTGTTAATACTCCAGCAGCACAACTCAAAGACATCAATTCTTCTGTCAACGCTAGTCACTCACTGTCCCACTCTCTGATACACAACAAGAGATTGCAAAGACTATGGCCTGAATTGGGCATACCTTAGTCTCCAGATTCACATCATGCTCTTTAGCACTTTGGAGAGGTCTCTAACA
>NW_006399829.1:12012278-12020676 GCF_000299155.1 Elephantulus edwardii
AAGAGAGACAGCTCAAAATTCAGAGAAGACAAGATGGCTAGAGTTTGAATAACAGAACACTGGAAAGGGAAAGTAGAGAGAAGATTCCTCAATCCATGAATGCTTATAAGGAAACAATCTTGAATCAGAAAAGGACCACCTGAGGAAAAAAAAATTTAGAGGAACGGTGCTTGGACCTCACACAAGAAAAGGAAGGCACTGAAAATAGTGCCTCTTCCCAACAGTACGGAGAGAAAGCCTCATCTTTCAAGTAGAGTCTATTAGAAAACAAAGAAATACATTGCTTCTGTTGTTGTTGTTGTTATATGGTGTTGAGTCATTTGTGACTCATAGTGACCCCATGTATAATAGCCTGAAACTCTGCTCTATCCCGTGCCAATCTTACTGTCTCTGACACACCTATCCCAATTACCCCAGTGACGGAATCAATCCATCTCCTCAAGGGTCTTCCTCTCCTGCGCTGTCCCTCCAAACTTCCAAGCATGATGTTCCTCTCCAAGGACTGATCCTGCCTTACAACATGTCCAAAGTATGTCAGATGAAACTTCAGAATCCTTGCCTCCAAAGAGCAGCCTGGCTTCACCCTCTCTAGAATAAATTTGTTTGTTCTCCCAGCAGCCCATGGTATATTCAATACTCTTCTCCAACACCTAAGCTTAAAGGCATCAATTCTCCTTCTATCATCTCTAGTCATTGTTAAGCTTTTGGATGCATAGCAAGTAATGGCAAAGACCATGGTCTGTATCAGGTGCACCTTAGTCTCCAGACTGACATTGTTGCTCCTCAGTACCTTGAAGGGGTCTTTAACAGTAGACTTTCCTAATGCAATTTGTCTTTTAATTTCTTGGCATTGCTTCAGTTTCAGTAGTGGGGGAAAATTGACTCTAGACTAATGCCATTCTGGTCTAGTCCAACAAAACTTTAAAAAGCAAGACCTGAAAGCATCATGATGTTTCTGAGCAACTTAACTGTACTCAGAATAAAATTATTTCTGAGAAACAAAATATTCAGCACTCAAGAATTGTCTTAGTTATCTAATTGTAGAACTTTATTTCCTCACAGTTTATGAGAATAGAAGTCTGAATTCAGGGCACCAACTCTAGGAGAAAACTCTCTGTGTAAACCCTTGTAGGGAGGTCTTTGTGTCCTTTCAACATCTGTGAGCACAGTATATCTAGGAGATCCCCAAGTGTTTTGTAATCAGTCTTCCTTGGGGCTTATGGGGTGCTTAGCAAAGGGGCCCCATGGTCAAAAGATATGCCCTACTCATAGCTTTTTCCTGGTTCTGTCAGGTTCCTCATTATCTGCCAGCTTCTGTCTCCTTTATCTCTTGTGAGATAAAAGGTTATAAAGTTAAACCCAAGGTAAACTCCCTTTACATCTTATCAGGGTTGCTACCTGAGTAAGGGAGTTGCATCCTACCCTAATATTTTTACAATTAATTAGCTGATCACAAGAGACCAAATAATATCATTCATGTAATTTCCAAACCACTGACATAGTCAAGATGGCCTACATTTAGGGAAGGATTCACAATTGAGTCTATGACAACTAAAATGGGCAATCTCCTTCCACGTAATTCCTGCCTCTGAAAACCTGCTGGAGATTCAACCATACATCATACAACTCAATGGTACACAACAACAACAATATGTGGTATCCAACAAGAAATGAGTGAGCACACAAAGAAATGGGAAAATATGACCCATCGTAAGGATAAAAAAAGTCCCAACAACTAGACTCTAGTGGCCTAGTGATAAGGAGTTGTGCTGCCAATCTTAGGCACATGGTCAGATTCCAATAGCTGCCCTGGAGGAGAAAGGTGGAAAATCTCCTTCTGTGTGATTTATAGTCCCTAAAAACATGCTGGAGGCTTAGCAATGGATCTGTTCTGACTTGAAGGCACATTGTTGTTGTTATGTGCCATCGAGTCGCTTGCGCCTCATAGCGACCCTATGTGCAACAGCCCTAAACTCTGCTCTGTCCTGTGCCAATCGCACTGTCTCTGACACTCCCATCCCAATTATCCCAGTCACTGAGTCAATCCACCTCATAGAGGGCCTTCCCCTCCTGCACCGTCCCTCCACCCTCCCAAGCATGATGTCCTTCTCCAAGGACCGGTCTCTCCTCACAACATGTCCAAAGTATGTTAGACGGAGCCTCAGAATCCTTGCCTCCAAGGAGCCACGTGGTTTAACCCTTTCCAGGCACACACACAGTGTAAAATTATACAGAAGATAGAGTTGGTAGAGTAAGACATTGAACAGTCATTAGGACTATTCTATAAGAAGCTGAAAAATCGAAAATGTTAAACTGAGACAGAGAAGATATAAAAAAAGAACCAAATATAAAATTGCAAGAACATGGAAACTGCCCAAATGTCCAACCATAATCAAATGGATTGGGACATTGTGGTACATTCACGCAGCACACAGGAGCAATGATTTTGTAAATCACTACCTACAAATACTGCATAAGACTATTATTGTAAAATGAATATGGGATCCAAGGCAGAGAGAGGGTGGGAGTAGAGGGCTGAGGATGGGGAGAATGTTACATAATTTTAGGGTTACATAATTTGATGGGGGTGTGTGAAGATAATGGGAAATTTCCTGTGTGAAAAAATATATGAACTTTGTAAATGATCCAGTATAAAACAAAAATTTTTAAGAATCTAGAGGTTTAAACTATAAGATCTGAAAAATGAAAAATTTACAGGGTAAGGTTAGTAGAGGGAAAAAAATTCACAGGGTAAGGTTAGTAGTTATAGGGGGGTAGAAATGATGTACTTTAAGCCATAGCAACTGAAATTATCTCAAACTACCTCACAGGGAAAAAGGCTGGAACAAAAAGAGACTTGATAGCTTATGGGACAGACCCTGATCATTTGAAGACAAGTGTGGCTCTACAAATGAAAGAGAAGTTCTGAAAAACTATTTGAAAGAAATAGTCACATTTTCTTCCTGACATCACTTGAAGGTTCACTCTCATAAGCTATAAACATATATAAAAGCCCAAAAGTAACAATTAATAAAACAAAACAAAGATTTTTTGATAGTTAATATGTGCCAAAGTGCTTGCAATTGTCAGTTACACTTTCATTTCTTACCACTAGGCCACCAGAACTCCTTGGTAAATCTCCTCCAGTGTATGGTCTATGTTTGGATTGCTGGCAAAAAACCGGTGGTAAGGGGTTATGTGGGCAACCTGGAAGCATGCTTTTTGGATCTACCAAGCTGCTCTGCAAGAGAAAGATGTACAGTCTCCTCCTGTATGATTTACTGCCTCTGAAAACCCACTGGATGGTCAGCTATGAATCATTTCTGACTTCATAGCACATAACAATAACAAATTTAGTTTCATAAAGAATAAGCCAAGAAAACTCTATGAATAGTTCTATTCTATGAATAGTTCTATCACGTGGGGGTGATGATTCAAAAGTAGCTTTATGGCATTTAACCACAACTAGTCATACTAATAGTTCAAACATTTCTTTAGTTCCATGGAGCTCTGGTGGTTTAGTCTATAGAGATTTAAGCTGCTAACCCATAGACTGAACCTCTCTGATGGCTGGAATTCACTAGGTGCCCTGAGGGAGCAAGTGGACATTCTCCTCCTGTGCACCTTGCAGTCTCTGTAATCCAAAGAAGGATCAAGTATGCATCAATCGTGACTCCATGGCAATGAGAGTTAAGTTCAATTTCAGCATCTGCTGTTAATGCTGTATTTAAGGGTTGTGGAGGGAAGGCAAACTAGAGCAGGACATTGTCCTTGCTTTTAAAGAGGTCACTGTCTTTGGGCATGCTGTCAAGCGGGACCAGTCCTTGGATAAGGACATCATGCTTTGAAGCATCGAGGTTCAGCAACAGGAGAGGGTCTACCTTGGATGAGATGGACTGATGCAGTGACTGCCAATGGGGTTGGGGGTTGGCCAGGATAGGTAGGGGAAGACTCAGAACCATTGTTCACAGGGCTATGAACAATAATGAGTCTTAGTTGACTCAACAGTACATAACAACAACTTCATCAGGTGGGGAAGGTGACTGTAATTAATAACAGCAAGATCTTTTTCATGCAGGAGCCACTGAACAGGTGCAACCATCAGCCTTCAGTTATAGCCAAGTACTCAACTATCTGGCCACCAAAGCTCCTTAGTCCTTTTCCAAAAACAACAAAATTCTCTTTAATACTGTAATAACATTCATTTAGTGTTAACTCTTTTAGTTCTATTACCTCTTGCAAGACTCATACCAACCCTCTAAGATAGCTTTTGTATTCTTCCCACTTAACATACAATGATGCTGAGACAAAATAAGTAATTGTCCCAAATGTATTTAAATATAGCACTGTATAGTCACTTATTCTATTTTCTGCATAGTTTTAATCAGCTTTTGGAGCTGATTCCATTTACCAACACCGAGATAGATCATGAGGCAGATGGTAGCATCTTCTATATAATTCCTCTTTCCCATTTTTAGATGTGTGAAGTCTGAATATGGTGTGAGGTAAATGACTGGAAGTGTCAATTTGGAGTTACAGAATAAGGAGACAAACATAAATATAACTCTTCGTTCTATAAATTGTATGTATTTAAATTTTGTTCTCACTATTTCATGTGACCAAGTTTTTCAATTTCTTGTTGCTCTAAAAACATAGCTTTTGAAAATTCTTAAGTGGCAATTCTATCTTTAATATAAAACTTGGGAGTCCTTGATTGGTACAAATGTTAAGCCCCAAGTGTGTAAAGTAATCGTTTGTGTCTTTTAAAAACACAACACTTCTTTTACAAGAGGCTATGGCACCAGGGACATCATTACTGATGTCAGATGGATCCTGGTTGAAAGAAAAGAATGCCAGAAGAATGTTTATTTATGTTTTATTAACTATGAAAAGACCTTTGACTGTGTGAATCATAGCAAGTTGTGGCTGACATTGAGAAGAATGGGAGTCACAGAGCACCTAATTATGCTCATGTGGAACTTTTACCTGGACCAGGAAGCTGTTGTAAGAACAGAGCAGGTGAACACTGGATGCTTTAAAATTGAGAAAGGAGTGTGCCAGTGTTGTATTTTTTTTCTCCATACCTATTCAATCTGTATGCTAGGCAAATGATCCAAGAATCTGGACTTTATGAAGGGGAGTGTGGCATCAGGATTGGAGGGAGATTCATCAATAACCTGTGTTATGCAGAGGCCACAAACTTGCTTGCTGAAAGTGAGGAGGACTTGAAGCACTTGGTGCAGAAGATCAAGGAATGCAGCCTTCAGTATAGATTGCATCTCAATGTCAAGAAAAAAAATTATTCTTACCTCTAGACCTAGAGGCAACATCATGATGGATGGAGAGGAGATTGAAACAATCAATAGCTTCATTTTGCTGGGATACACAATCAACACTCATGGTTTCAGAGGCCAGAAAATAAGGAGATGATGCATTGCATGGGAAAATCTGCAGTTTAGGGACCTCTCCATATTATTGAGGAGTAATGATGTCAGTTTGAGGATTAAGGTGCAGTCGATTCAGGCCATAGTCTTTCCAATCATTTGCTATGAGTCTGAGAGCTGGACAATGAATAGGGATGACAGAAAACGAACTGATGTTATTGAGTTATGGTGTTGAAGATCACTGAACATATCATGGTTCGCCGAGAGAACAAATAGATATGTCTTGGAGAAGGTACAGACTGAGTACTCTTTGGAGGCAAGAATGATGAGGCTTTGTGTGGTGAGGCCTTACATACTTTGGGCATGTCGCTAGGAAGTGCTGTTCCTTGGAGAGGGACATAATGCTGGGAAGGATGGGCGGTCAGCAAAGGAGAGAAAGATCCTCAACAAGAAGAATTAACATGGTGACTGCAACAATGGGCTCCTGTGTGTCAGGAAGTGTGACGATGGCACAGGATAAAACAGGGTTCAGATCTTTTGTTCATAGGGTCTCTATGAGTCTTACTTGACTCAAATAACAATCAGTTACTAATTAAGGAAGGCCATTCTAGTCCACCAGCTGCTCCTCAGAAGAAAGATGAGCATTCTTCTGCCTCTGAAAATCTGCTGACGGGCCAGCTAGGATCGGTTCTGACTGGAAGGTACACAACAACAACAAGCGACTAATTGAAAGGTTGGTTGTTTGAACCTACACAGAGGCACCATAAGAAAGGCCAAGAGTTTTATGTCTCTAAGGTAATAGTCTTGAAAACTATATTCTCCTTTGGCACACATGACTAGCCACAATTTGGAACATGATTGATGTCGACTAAGGGATAATATGGGATTGGGTTTTTTGGTGTTTGTTTGTTTTTTTACTAACAATTGTAATCGCTGGAATCTCTCATCACTGGTAAGTTGGAACTTAGTCATAGCTAATCCTCCTTTTGGTTTCTGAGACTGTTCATCTTATGGGAGGAGACTGTCCACCTTACTCTTGAGGAGCCTCTAGGGAGAAAGAGATGTTACTTTGGGTTATGCAGCTCCCTACAGACTAAGTGAAATACGTCATATTGGGCCTAAGCACTGTAAACAACATACAATAATCTTTCTTCACAAATGACTACATACATTATTCTTCTCGAAGATTTTATCCCGAGCAAAAAATATCTGATTTCTAAAATGGAGTGTAATCATTGCAGTTACCCTATGGCCAAGTGTTAAGAAAACCATGTTCTTTGATCCTATGTTGTTATTATGGTTAGGTGCTGTCGAGTCGAGTGCAACCCATGTGTCTTGATCTTATATTCTCCTTTAAAAACAAAGATAATACAAATATGTTTTAAGAATTCCAACTTGATTGAGTGCTCTCTTAATTTATTTGGATTCTCAACCATTGCCTGCCAACTCCTGTTGAGATTTGTAACGGTGATGAAAGACACACCTTCGGAAAGTACAACCCTGGCCAAAAGGTCCTGGCCCCACAACAGTGAGGGGACATCTGTTGTTTTCATTAGTATTTTAACTCCTGAGATTTCATGAAGTAAAAAGGCACCTAGCTTCTAGACAGAAAAGATTCTTATACTTTACTCAGTAAGAGACAGGTGCTGTGGTAGATTTTTTCCCCCTTTTAAATTTTATTTTATTGCTGTTGAGAATCTCTATAATGAAACACACACCAATTAAACAGTTCCTACAAACAATATTTACTGACTGATTACATTTCATTTCTCAAGCTGTATTCTCTCCCTTAAGATTTCATTTCTCCCACTACTATTGTTAGGTGCTGTCATGTTTGACTCCGACTTATAGTGACACTACATATAAGAGATTGAAACCTTGCCAAACCTGTTAACTACCTCATAACTGAGTAATCCTCTATTGGGTATTTGTACCATAGTTTAATTATCCATTCATCAGCCAATGGTTGTTTCTACCTATTGGATATTGTGAATAGCGCTGCAATGACCTATTGTCTATGTCTCTTTTCTAGTCTACTTTCAAGTTTGTGGGGTAGATACTCAGGAATGAAAATGTAGGGTTACCAGGTAATTATATTTGCATTTTCTTGAGGGAGCTGCAATACTCTATTCCATAACCTTGGCACATTTTGTGTTCCTTTCAGCAAATGAACAATGATTTCAGTTTTAGGTCATTGCCAATATTCTATTCTTTCTTCTTCTGCCTGTGGTTTTTGTGTGTGTGTGTGTGTGTGTTTTGTTTTTGTTTGTTTAATCCTAGTCCTCTTAGGTGAAGTTCTGGTGGCTTAGTGGCAAGAAACTGTGCTGCTGTCCCAAAGAAACACAGTTTAAGGCCACCAGCGGCTCCATGGGAGAAGCATGGCAATCTTCTCCCTTGCAATTAATTGCCTCTGAAAGCCTGCCACAGGATCAACTATGGGTCCGTTCTAACTCTATAGTACAGCAACAACAACTTAGAACTCAAAATAACTCATTGCCATTGAGTCAAAACTGACTCAACACTGACCCTATTAGAGTGCATGTTTCACAGAAGGAGATTGCCTATGTTTCTCCTGCAGATCAGTAGATGAATTTGAGGTGGCAAAGAGGCTCAGCCTTTGGGTTAGCAGTGCAACTCTGGAGAGACCACATCTCCAGCACTCCCTAACCATCTTAGGAAGTTTAAAGGTATCTCACTGTGGTTTTGATTATCAGCTCTCTGATAGCCAATAGCACCATGTATGTTTTTATGTATTTGACAACAGTTTGAAATTACCTCTTTGGTGAAAAGTATATTTCAAGTTCTTTGGCCACTATATGACTGTGGAGTTTGTTTGCGGGATATATATATATATATTTCTTGTTGTTATGTGCCGTTGACTCGCTTGTGACTTGCAGTGACACTTTGTACAACAGCGCTAAACTCTGCTCTATCCTGTGCCAATCACACTGTCTCTGACACTCCCATTCCGATTATCCCAGTCACTGAATCAATCCACCTCATAGAGGGCCTTC
>NW_006399829.1:12025636-12027154 GCF_000299155.1 Elephantulus edwardii
GACTGTTGACTATGGAGCCAAGCAAACTAAAGCTTTTATAGCAAAAGGAAATTATAATTATTGAAACTAGCTTCTGCTCACGTGTTACCCAATAAATAATCTTTTCTAAAATATTCAAAGCTTTTTTCTAGACACTCTTTTGACACTATGCTGATTTGAAAGGGCTTATGAAGTAACACTAAAAAAATTCATCAAGTGGGAGAATTAAGATCTGGTGCCTATAATGTGCAGAAATAGTTTTGCTCAGGTGTAGTTGTTGTTAGGTGGTGTTGAGTCGAGTACAACCCATAAGGACACTATGAACAACAGATATAAACCTTGTTATGTCCTGTGCCATCCTCACACTTCTTGACACACGAGAGCCCTTTGAGACAGTCCCTGTGTCAATCCACGTGATTGAGGGTCTTTCTCTCCATTGCCAACCCTCCATCTTCATCTCTCTCTCCCAGGAATAGCCCCTCTTAGCAACATGCCCAAAGTAAGTGCAGTGAAGCCTCATTTTCTTTATCTCCAAACAGCACTCTGGGTACCCTCTCCAAGACATAGTTGTTCTCTTGGCAGTCCATGGGATGTTCAGTACTCTTCTTCAATACCGTAGCTCAGGCATAGATTATTCTTCATCCTCCTTATTCATTGTCCAGTTTTCTGATGCATAGCAAGTGATCAGAAAGACTATGGCTGAATCAGATGCACCTTAGTCCTCAAACTGGCATCATTACTCCTTAGTAATTTGGAGAAGTCCTTAACTTCATGCTTTCCCTAGGGCAATCTCTCTCCTTATTTTTTGACTGCTGGAACCAACAGTGTTAATTGTGGATTCAAATGAGACGAAGTTGTTGACAGTTTCAATATTTTCTCCATCTGTCATGCTGTTGTCTATTGATTCTATAGTAAGAATCTTTGTTTTCTTGACATTGAGACGCAATCCATGTTGAAGGCTATATTCTTTGATCTTCTGCAACAAGTGCTTTAAATCCCCCTCACTTTCAGTAAGCAAAGCTGATTTATCTGCTTAATGCAGGTTATTGATGAGTCTTCCTCAGATCCTGATTTCTCTGATTATTTGAGATGTATTCTCTGGTCAGATAATTCTCTAGTTAATGAGAATTCTGCCAGCTGAATTTGTTGTTGTTTTATTGTGGGGTCATATTGCTTGCAACTCATAGTGACCCTCTGTACAACATCTCTGAACACTGCTCTATCCTGACACAAGCTTACTGTCTCTGAAATGCCTACCCCCATTACCCCAGGGCCTTTCCCTCCAGCGCTGTCCCACCATCCTCCCAAGCATGATGTCCCTCTCCAAGGACTGGCCCCTCCTCATAACATGCCCCAAATATGTCAGATGGAGCTTCAGAATCCTTGCCTCCAAGGAGCAGCCTGATTTCACCCACTCCAGGACAAATTTGTTTGTTAGTTACTATTGTTGTTGTTGTTGTTATGTGCCGTCGAGTCATTTGCCACTCATAGCGACCCTCTGTACAAGAGCCCTAAACCCTGTTCTATCCTGTGCCAATC
>NW_006399829.1:12028381-12053581 GCF_000299155.1 Elephantulus edwardii
CCCTTCTTTGGAATGGGAACAAATACAGATCTCTTCCAGTCAGTTGGCCAAGTGGTTGTTTTCCAGATTTCTTGGCACAACTTGGTGAGCACATCCAAGGCAGTATCTGTTAGCTGAAATATGTTGATTGGTATGCCATCTATTCCTGGGGCCTTATTTTTTGCTATTTCCTTGAAGGCAGCTTGAACTTCTTCCTTCATCACCATAGGCTCTTGTTCAAATGTTATTTCATTAAATTCTTCTTTATCTGCCAATTCCTTTCGATACAATGACTCAGTATATTCCTTCCATCTTCTTTTAATACCTCCTGGATCATTTAATATTATATCTAAAACATCCTTAATTATAGCAACTCTATGTTTGAATTTGTTCTTCAGTTCCTTGAGCTTAAGAAATGCTGAACAAGTCGGTCGGGAGGCCAAAGCCAAAAAGCCAGTCGGTAGTTACTATTAGGTATGTTTAATTATCATTAACTATTTGTTACGTTTTAACTTAATAATTTAAATTAATAAAGATCTATTATTGCTCTGATTACACATCAGGAGGGATTATTGGGGGTGTGGGAGGTTATTTAGATAAGGTTTAGCAAAAACAAGTGAGAAGGTGGAAGTAGAACACAGCCTGCCCTAGCTTAACATAGGGAAGAACAAGGAGAA
This sequence comes from Elephantulus edwardii, assembly GCF_000299155.1. Taxonomy (NCBI): domain Eukaryota; kingdom Metazoa; phylum Chordata; class Mammalia; order Macroscelidea; family Macroscelididae; genus Elephantulus; species Elephantulus edwardii. Next base: position 12,029,038 of record NW_006399829.1, read on the forward strand.
GCCACTCTGGTGTTTGGAATAATTTTGCAGAGATTGTATTAATTTTTAGAGAGACTAAATAGAACCCCTGGGAGCTCTAGTAGCCTAGTAGCAAGAAGTTACACTGCAATACCGAAGGCACACAGTTTGAGACCACCATCTGCTCCACAGGAGAAGAATGTAAAATCTCCCATGTGATTAACTGCTTCTGAAAACACATGAGAGGGTCAGCTATGGGTCCGTTTTAACTCTATGCTACACAACAACAAACAGAGTTCCTATTAGCAAATGTGATTATGGCTAACTGAAATGTTGTAGATCTACATTTACCCAGAGGTACGTTGGAAGAAAGGACTGGCAACTTATTTCTGAAAAATCAGCTGTTGAAACCCCTATGGAACTTGGTTCTGTTCTGACACACACAGGCTTGCCAAGAGTCCCAACTGATTCCATAGAAACAGGGTGTTCGTTTGTTTTAATATTTTTTATTGATTTTCATATAATAATACTTTCACAGTATGTTTTACTCATATGTTATTGTTCTTGTTACGTGCTGTCGAGTTGCCTGTGACTCATAGTGACCCTATGTACAATAACCCTAAACTCTGCTCTATCCTGTGCCAATTTTATTGTCTCTGACATACCTACCCTCGTTAGGCTAGTCATTGTGTCAATCTATCTCATCGGGGGTCTTCCTCTCTTGCAATGTCCTATCACACTCCCAAGCATGATATTTCTCTCCAAGACCTGGTTCCTCCTGGCAACATACCTAAAGTAGGTCAAATGAAGCTTCATAATCCTTGCCTCCAAAGAACAGCCTAGTCTCACTCTCTCCAGGACAAACATGTTTGTTCTCTTAGCTGTCCATGATATATTCAATACTCTTATCCAGCACCACAGCTCAAAGAGACCTATTCTCCTTCTATCATCCCTAGTCATTGTCCAGCTTTCTGATGCATAGCAAGTAATTGCAAAGACTATGGCCTGGATCAGGTGCACCTTAGTCTCCAGACTGACATTATTAGTCTTCAGTACTTTGGATAGTCTCTGACAGCTGATTTCCCAAAGTGATTTGTCTTTTAATTTGCTGGCTGCTGGTACCAAGAGCGTTGTTTGTAGAGTCAAGCAAACTAAAGTTGTTAACAATTTCATTCATATACATTGTGCTTTATACAATCTTTCCTTTACATTGTGTTTCATACAGTCATTAATATATATATATATTCTATTTTACATTATTTTCTTATAGCAATTTATTTGCATAAGTTGACTCCATTGTTTCTCATACCAGAAGGAGGTTTTCTGTAGAGGAATAGATACCTTCCCCTTTCTCTCACTCTCTCTTGAACTAGGTCTGCAGTTTTGGATAATTCAAGTTGATAAAAACAATCTGAACTATAATGTGGAAAAAGAAATAGAACCTAAATATATTAGTTAATGTACAAGATAGCTTTTGACTCTATTTTGCTTGTTCTTGAATTTGAATTATCCCTACGTAAAGGGGCCATTGTCCATAGAGCTCAGTAGGGAACAAACTCCAAACTTTCTGGTTTGGTCTATGGGGTTGTTCTGCCAAAGACAGAGTCCATGGACACACGAGCCTCAGCAGCTGTCTGCTCTGCACACAGATGAGCCAGGTGACCAGACTGACATTTGTGGCAAGTGCCTTCCAACAATGCTTAGCATCAGGCAAAACACAAAAATGCTAACTCTAGTATTTTGTTTTGTTTTCTTCATTGGGTTTGGTATCTGATTATCACAAAGCAGATGGCTTAAAAATACTAGAGTAGGATGGGATTACTAAGGAATCAATTCCTATGTAATGGAAATCTGCACGATATAACCATTTGTTTGGGCTTTGCTCAATTAAAATAGTCTTTAAATTTTTTTTTTCTTTGTAAAAGACTCTATTGTTGTCTTTGAGTCAGAACTGACTCATAGCTGACCCTTCACTGCATTTTCAGGGACTAGAAATCACACAGGAAATGATGGCCTCATCTAGTGTATTCAAACCATCCGCTTTTAGGATAGTAGCACAACTTCTTACCCACTAGGCTACCATAGGTAGAAGTGATGGCTCATCTCCCCTAAAACCAAACCCACTGCTGTGGAACTGATCCTGACTCACAGTGACTCTCCAACAGGTTTCTGAGGCTGTGTATCTATATGGGAGGAAACAACCCATCTTTCTCCTCTGGAGCAGCTAGTGGATTCAAACCTCTGACCTTGTGGCTGGAAATACTGTGTCTAGAAACACAATATGTAACCTATTATGATACTAGAGCTTGATCCAAGAGTCAGAAGACTTTGGTGCAAGCCCTGACTCTGTTTACTGCTTGCTTCCCACCTGTAGACCTTAGTTAAACAGTCTCTCTAAGCCTCAATTTCTTCATCTGAAAAAAGGTGATAATTAGTGTGGCTATCTTATTAGTTTTTTTTTAAGATTTCATGTATGCTACCTATTTCAATTATTTTCTAAAATGCTTTAGTTATTATAAAGTCAGAATAAACAACTCTTCACATCTTTTATAGTCTTCTGCCTTTCTTTAAGATGTATACTGCATTGAAACAAATGAGGGAGAGAACTATTCAAAAGGGATATATGATTATGATTAGGTATTATTTGTCATGACAGGAGTCCAGAACGAAGGCTTCATAGTGGAATGGACTTGGGGGAGGGATTGTATAACAATGAAAGAATTTTTCTTTTGTTTTTCAAAGAGAAGAATGAATTGAGGGGGAGGGGTGGGCAGGGAGAAAAGTGCAACAATGAATGAATGGAAATCCAAAGTCTCTGTAAACTTTCATTAAAATTAATAAAAATATGTCTACTTTTGATCATCTGGCCTGAAAAATTATGCTCCATTTAATCACCCTTTTATAAGGAGTAAAAGTACACAAATTGTATGATTATTCCAGTTGTCTTTAGTTTAATGGACTCCTACTTGATTTGCATGACTACTGGAACTAACCAGTTACTTCTTGGCTGTCAGGTTCTGTATTGATTTCTAGGACACATAGCATCCAAAGCTACAATGAGATACCATCTCACTCCAGGAGCAGTGGCAAAGTTTGACAGGACAGCACGTAATAAATGTTGGAGAGGATGTGGTGAAATAGGAGCCCTTTTACATTGTAATGAGATTGTACAATGGTACAACCACTCTGGAAGGCAGTTTGGCAGTTCCTCAAAAAACTGAACATAGAAATTCCAAATGACCCAACTATTCCATTGCTTGGAATATACCCTGAGAAAATGAGAACTGAGGCACAAATGGAAACTTGTACACCAATGTTCATAGCAGCATTATTCACCATCACAAGAACATGAAAACAACCCGGATGTCCAACCACAAATGAATGGCTTGAGAAGTTGTGGTGTATTCATACAGTGGAAGGCTACACAGAATGCAGGAGCAATCATTTTGTAAATTACTACCTAACTTGGGCGGGACTGGAGAGCATTATGTTGAGTGAACTCAGTCCCACAAGGACAAGTACTGTATAAATCCATGATTGTTAGAATTGGTATGAGGATTCAAGGTGAGGGGGGAGGGTGGAACTAGGGGGGTAAGGATGGGACATAGGGTGTTACTCATAGGACTGAACAATTTGATAGATGGATAGGGTGAAGGAAATGGGTAGGATCTTTTGTGAAAAACAGTGTATCCAAACTTTGTAAATAAATCAGAATAATTAAAAAATATGTTTTTTAAAAAAGACTTGGGTCTTTGCCAATTCTAGATTTTCTTCTGCCATTAACCTTGAGACTTACTCATTCTATAATTCTACATGAGCTACATGAGCCATAATAAATCTTTATACTACTTGCCTCAGTAGTAATTTCATTAACTATTCATGCATCTAGTTGATCAACACTTATATTCTGCTTTAGAAAACAAGAACTATGAAGATTTAAAAAAAGTCATTTTCTCTATTTTGTCCTCACCATTGGCATCCTGGCCCACATAGTCTTAATAATATTTAGTTCTCAATGCCTGTCACAAAAGAGCTGCTCAATAAATTCTTGACTAATGAATGCATAAACAAACTCTGATCACATCAAGAACGATCAACACAACACACGCTCTAAAGTTGTCTAGGCCTTCTCACAGACATGAGTTCACTCAACACTTAAGCAGGAGAGTGAACAAGGTTCCATTCCTGGAACACTGCTCCAACTGGACTAAATAGAATCTGCTGCATGGAAAATTAATACTCAAACACATTTCTTGAAGTCAAGGTTGGATTTCATGAATGGGGCCTTGTGAGGCCTCCAAAATATGCCCATGGGAATGGAGTTCACATACATATATAATACATACACACTTTTATGAACTGTGCACAAAATAGGAGTTAGGAGGAAAAATGGCTGGAGAAGTGCCAAAAAGCACATTTGTGGGAGGTTTCTAAAAAAAGGCAATAGTCAGGAAAGAATAAATAGCTAAAATAAACTAAGGAGTGACCAGGGAGGAAGTAATACATAACAGTGACATAGATAACATGAAGGCTAGAATGAAAACAGGAAGAATATTTTTAAAGAAAGTCTATAAGAAAAAATACAAACTTCAGAAGTTAAAGAGCAATTTTTTAAAAGGAGGTAAGAAGATCAAGGGTTATGGCAATGCCTTTCACGTTGTCATTTTTGTGTGTGTGAGTATAATTTAATTTGCAAATGTACTGAGGTACTTAGTTGAAAGATAAAACACAGGATTCAAACACTCCAATCACTTCATTCCAATTTTATATTTCTCATTAGATGCAAGAGGAAGAGCATGAAAAACAACTTAGGGAAATTAAAGTAAGAGATTTATAAAGTTGAAAGGAGTTAGACCACAGGAACCCTCATATTTCCTTTATTCTACCCTGAATAAAACTAATCTCTGGCAATGTCAACCTTTTCTTACCTGTAATCAGCTCGGTGAACTTCACTTTTCATCTCATGTATCACTGGAGGATGTTGAGGAGAGAGAAAAAGGTTGAATCTGAATAATAGATTCTAGTCCAATAATCTTCATGTGGAGACAAATCTTTATTCTTGGTTCCTGCCATCCATTTTATTATTGCCATGATTCTTTTTAATTCTAGATTTTGACACTAACAATGTCCTCATAGTTACCCCTCTTCACTATTTAATGCTTTTTTTTTTCACCAAAATTTTTATTACTCAAGACAAAACACCAACAAAAACTCATTGTTGTTAATCTGGAACCAACTCTTAGCTGAATCTCCCTAGTATTTCTCATATGAGGGATTAACTATTCTTCTTTTGAGGAGCTGCTGGTAGATTTCAAATTGCCCAAGGCTCAGCCTTTGGCTTAGCAATGAAACTCCTTATGGACTTGTGAACATTTTGGAGTTTTTCATCTCTTCTAGTATTTTCTACAGTGATTGCTATTTGCATATACACTTTATATCAACCACATCTAAAGACAGGAATTGACGGAGATTCTGAGTCCCCAAGGCAATCCTCATTGTGCTAATAACTATTTGTTGATTTGAAGGGTTTAGTGGTAATGATGTGTGCTGTCAATCTAAAGACATACAGGTCGAATCCACCACCTCCTCCCCCCAAGAGATAGATGGAAAATCTCTTCCAATGTGATTAACTGCCTCTGAACACCTGCTGGAGGGTCAGCTTTGAGTTGGTGCCAACTTGATGATACCTAATGACAACAAGCAAACTATTACGGGAATTAAAGATGGTGAAAGTTCTCACATTGTTTGGTATGTATCAGGAGAGGCAAATTCTTAGAAAAAAGACATCATAGATGGGTAAGAGAGAGAGTTGTTGAAAGAGAAGAAGATTCTACCGAGATGATTGATATAGTGACAGTTAACAGAGGACCTTAGCACGACAGAGATTGTGATGATGGTACAGGATAGAGCAAGGTTCACATCTGTTATTCATAAGGTCTCTAAGAATCGGAGTGAATCAGACAGCACATAACAACAATAAGAACATTTACAGGAATATGTGTCTTGTTTTTCCTTCCTTTTCAAATTTGTCACAGGAAAGAAAAGATTGCTTTTTCTGGTATAATCTTCCAAGGTCTTTATAAAAATTCAAAACACATACAGTAGCCAATTCATGAGCTCATCACTTTAGCATGCATTCAGCTATTTAGAGAAGACAGGAAAAAGTAAAATAAGCAAACATAGTATATTTTCATTTTTTCCTCCCTGTCTTTCTTTCTTCATTTGATTTTTTTTTGGGAGACTACTTGTAGATGGAAAATGCTAAACTAGATGTTGTTGTTGTTGTTGTTATTTGCTGTTGACTTGCCTGTGACTCATAGCAGCTCTATGTACAACAGTCATAAACCCTACTCTATCCTGTGCCAATCTTATTTTCTCTGACACACTTACCCCCATTACCCCAGTCACTGAGTCAATCCATCTCATCGAGGATCTTCCTCTCTTATGCTGTTCCTCCCCCCTCCCAAGCATGATGTCCCTCTCCAAGGACTGGTCCTTCCTTGCAACATGCCAAAAGTATGTCAGCTGAGGCTTCAAAATCCTTGCCTTCAAAGAGCAGCCTGGTCTCACCCTCTTTAGGATGAACCTGTTTGTTCTTTTAGTAGTTCATGATATATTCAATATTCTTCTCCAGCACCACAGCTCAAAGGCATCAATTATCCTTCTATTATCCCTAGTCATTGTCCAGCTTTCTGATGCATAACAAGTATTTGCAAAGACTATGGCCTGGATCAGGTGCACCTTAGTCTCCAGACTGACAGCATTGCTCTTTAGTACTTTGGTGAGATCTCTGACAGCATACTTTCCCAATGCAATTTGTCTTTTAATTTCCTGGCTTTTGATACCAAGAGTGTTGATTGTGAAGCCAAGAAAACTGAAATTGTTAACAATCTCAACCTCTTCACCATTTTTCATAATGCTTCCAATTGGCCTAGTGGTGAGAATCTTTGTTTTCTTGATGTTGAGTTGAGCTTCAATCCATATTGACCTATATTTACGGATGCAGTCTTTGACATTCTGCTGGAGTCAGAAAATCAATGGGGCCCAACTTGCTCAGCATTTCTCAAGCTGAAGGACTTGAAGAACAAATTCAAGTGTTGTGTTGCAATACTTAAGGAATGCTTTGGGCAGAATATTAAATGATCTATAAAGCATTAAAAGAAGATGGAAAGAGTATAGAGTCTTTGTATCATAAGAAAGTGGTGTACACAGAAGAATTTCATGAAATAATGTATGAGCAAGAGCCTGTGGTCATGAAGGGAGAAGTTCAAAGTGCTCTGAAAGAATTGGCAAAAAAACAAGGTCCCAGGAATTGATGGCATACCAATTGACATATTTCAACAAACAGATGCTGATCTGGACATGCTCACTAAATTGTCCAAGAAATCTGGAGGACAACCACCTGGCCAATTAATTGGAAGAGATCTATATTCTGATTTCTAAGAAACGTGACCTGATAGAAGTGCAGAAATTATCAAACAATATCATTGATATAACATTTAAGCTAGATTCTGCTAAAGATTATCCAAAAATGACTGGAACCACACATTCAACAGAAAACTGCCTGAAATGCAGGCTGACTGGGTTTCGAAGAGGCTGTGATACTGAAGATATTATAGCTAACGTTAGATGGATTTGGCTGGAAGCAGAGATACCAGAGGAATGTCTGTCTGTGTTTCATTGACTATGCAAAGGCATTTGACTCTGTGGATCACAAAAAAAAAAAAAATAACTGTGGCTGACTCTAAGAAGAAGGGGAATCCCAGAACACTTGATTATGCTTATGCGAAACCTACACTTGGACCAGGAGGCAGTCATCAGAACAGAGGAAGGAAGCACTGCATGGTTCAAAATCGGGAATGGTATATGCCAGTGATGCAACCTATCTCAATATCTTTGCAATCTATATGTAGAACAGATTATCCAGGAGGCTGGGCTCTATGAGGGGAAATGTGACATCAGGATTGGAGGAAGACTCATCAACAATCTGCATTATGCAGATGATACAATCCTGCTTCCTGAAACTAGATATACCCCATCGAAAAAACTTAAGCCAAGGACAACTTTTGAGAGCTATATGTGACTCTTTAGCACTAAGGTCTAGTACTTGCTGTCTACAATGAAGGCAGGGACACTAGTGGTGCAATCCTTAAGCACTCAGATACTAATAGATCAATGGAGGTTTCAAATCCACTAGAGATTGTGTAGAAGAAAAGACCTGACATTCTGCTCCTGTAAAGATTAGAGCGTAGGAAACCCTATAGGATAGTTCTACTGTATCCTAGAGGGTCTCTGTGAGCTTGAAGTGATTCAACAGCAAACCACCACCACAACACAATGGAGATAGAATCAAGATAAATTCCTTCAGCTTTGGGACGATAATGCCACAAATTTGGGTCTCGCTGCTTTCCCTTGATGGATTCCCAACAGCTCCTATTAGCCGAGTTGTTGATGTTGTTAGGTGCTCTCAAATGGACTACATAGCAATCCTACGAACAACAGATATGAACCTTGCTCTCTCCTGTGCCACCCTCACGATTTGTGTCCTGCCCAAGATCACTTTGCTAGTCATCGTGTTCATTCATCTCTTGAGAGTTTTCCTCTCTTTCCTCAATTTTTCCCAGCAGGAAAACTCTCTCCAAGGACTGATTCCTCCAGAAAATAGTGGCAAAAGTTGGTGAGATGAAGTTTCACCGCTCTTGCCTCTAAGAAGCAATCTGATCGCAACACCTTCAAGACAGATTTCTTTGTTTTTTGGTAGTTTGTGGTATATTCAATACTCTACACTAACATCTCATTTAAATGGCATCATGTCTTCTTTCATCATTCTTATTCTTTGCCCAACATTCAGACACATTAAAAGCAATTGAACGTACCATTACCTGCATCAGGCACACCTTAGTCTTTAAGCCAATGACCAAGCCAAGTTCTTAAGAATTTTGGAGAGGTCCTTGACAGCAGACTTCCCCAGTTAGCTGAGTAGAACTAGACAAGTAGAAGGTGAACATAGATTTCCTTAATTAACCGAGAAGAAAGTGCATATGGATAAGTTGTATAACTTGCTGTGGAAAACACTATCTGCACTCGTGTGTCACTGTGGAGCCCAGAAGGCACATTAGAGATCCAGCTCCAGCTTGGATGATGTAGGACTCTACCTTTTTTGGCAATTCATCACATTTACATGAAAAATCCAGGAAAGCTGGGGGACTATGGCCAGGTGTCAGTTTACATAATGTTCCCATTTATCAGTCAGTCAGTCAGCCAGCCAGCCAGCCAGCCAGCCAACAAAAACTTACTGATTACCTACTTTATGTGCTACATATAAGGCACAGTAGATACCAGGCAGTAAGGATAAACAGCTTATCTTTACAGCCTCAATTTCCTCAGACATTCCTAGGCTCAAGTCTGACCTCCCTTCTTCCCCTTCCACTTCACCAGGGTCACAGAGAGCTTCAAGCACTTTCACTTCTGTCTTTTCTTCTCATGCTAGGCTAGGTGATTTTGCAATACATGGGACCTAGAATATAGCTTCATTTTATTTTTAATCTTGGAAATTTCCACTTATACGATCTGGAAGGAACAATATTCAACACACACAAATCTAAATAGAAAAAAAAGACAATAGCATTGCAACGAGATGAAAAAGGGAATGATAGCTATTTCCTTGAATCCTTAGTGAAATAAAGATGACTTCTCTACTCTGGTAGGGAGTTTTGGTGGCCAAGTGGTGAGAATCTGTGCTGCAACCTCAAAGGTACACTGTACAAATCTATGAGCTGATCCACAGGAGAAGAAAGATCAGTCACCTTCCATGGGATTTACTGGCTCTGAAAACCTGCTGGAGGATCAACTATAGGTTGATTCTTACCAGAGGGCTCTAAACAACAGAAGTAACATACTCTGGTGGCTTGCCCTTCCAATTCAAAATTGTTGTTGTTGTTGTTGTTATGTGCCGTCGAGTCACCTGCGACTCAGAGTGACCCTATGTACAACAACCCTAAACTCCGTTCTGTCCTGTGCCAATCGCACTGTCTCCGACACTCCCATCCCAATTATCCCAGTCACTGAATCAATCCACCTCATAGAGGGCCTTCCTCTCCTGCGCCGTCCCTCCACCCTCCCAAGCACGGTGTCCCTCTCTAAGAAGCGGTCTCTCCTCACAACATGTCCAAAGTATGTTAGACGGAGCCTCAGAATCCTTGCCTCCAAGGAGCCACCCGGTTTAACCCTTTCCAGGACAAATCTGTTTGTTTTCCTAGCAGTCCATGGTATTCTCAATACTCTTCTCCAGCACCACAGCTCAAAGGCATCAATTCTCCTTCTATCCTCCTTGGTCATTGTCCAACTCTCTGATGCATAACAGGTGGTTGCGAAGACCATGGCATGTATCAGACGCACCTTAGTCTCCAGAGAGACACCATTGCTCTTCAGCACTTTGGAGAGGTCCCTAACAGCAGACTTTCCCATGGCAATGCACCTTTTAATTTCCTGGCTACTGGTGCCAAGACTGTTGACTAGGGAGCCAAGCAAACTAAAGCTGTGTACAATCTCAATCTCTTCACCATCCATCCTGTTGCTGCCAATTGGTCCGGTGGTGAGAATCTTTGTCTTCTTGACATTGAGCCTCAATCCATATTGTAGGCTGCAGTCCTTGACACTCTGCAGCAGGCGCTTCAGGTCCTCTTCAGTTTCAGCAAGCAGGGTTGTGTCATCCGCATAACGCAGATTGTTGATAAATCGTCCACCAATCTTGACCCCACATTTCTCCTCATAGAGCCCAGCCTCCCGGATAATCTGTTCTGCATATAGGTTGAAAAGGTATGGAGATAGGATGCATCCCTGGCGTACGCCCTTCCCAATTTTGAACCATGCCGTGTTCTCTTGCTCTGTTCTGACGACTGCCTCCTGGTCCAAGTATAGGTTTCGCATTAGAATGATCAAGTGTTCTGGGATTCCCATTCTTCTCAGAGTCAGCCACAGTTTGTTATGATCTACACAGTCAAATGCCTTTGCATAGTCAATGAAACACAGATAGACATTCCTCTGGTATTCCCTGCTTTCAGCCAAGATCCATCTAACATCAGCTATAATATCTCTAGTACCACGACCCCTTCTAAACCCAGCCTGGACTTCTGGTAGCTCTCTGTTGATGTTCCAGTCGTTTTTGGATAATCTTCAGTAAAATCTTGCTTGCATGTGAAATCAGTGAAATTGTTCTGTAGTTTCCACATTTGGTTGGGTCACCTTTCCTTGGGATAGGAACAAATATCGATCTCTTCCAGTCAGTTGGCCAAGTGGTCGTTCTCCAGATTTCTTGGCACAACTTGGTGAGCACGTCCAGGGCAGCATCTGTTAACTGAAATATGTCAATTGGTATACCATCTATTCCTGGAACCTTATTTTTTGCCATTTCCTTCAAAGCAGCCCAAACTTCTTCTTTCATCACCATAGGCTCTTGCTCATATGTTGTTTCATGAAATTCTTCTGTGTCTGCCAATTCCTTTCGATACAGTGACTCAGTATATTCTTTCCATCTTCTTTTAATACTTCCTGGATCATTTAACATTACGCAGCTCAAATCCACCAGCTGCTCCACAGGAGAAAGATGGACAATTTCCTTCCATGTGATTTACTACTTCTGAAAACCTGCTGAAGGGTAAGGTCTGGGACACAACAGTTTACAACAACAACAATATGGATTTTTATAGTATTTTAATACTATTCCCTATTATCCCCTCTCTATATAAAGTTCCAGTCATTAAAATGGCACATTAGAGACTAGCTCAAATTGCAGTCATACTTGCAGGTGGAAGCATCTAGACATGCTGGTTAGTGTCTTAGGAGTTTTGGCGTTGTAGTCTGTAGGATGCTATGCTGCTAAGCCAGAGGCGTTGCCTTGCTATCAGTTCCATGGGAGAAAGATGGCAAATCTTTCCCCTTTAATTTATAGCCTCTAAAAACCCACTGGAGGGTCAATTATGAGTCAGTTCTAACTAGACAACAATGCGTTGAATTTGAATGCTGATGTCTATATTAAACAGAAGCTTTCTCCCTGGCAATGGGATTGTTCTTCGTTCTGTCATTAATTTTCTTTTTAGGGCATGTTTCTCAATCAACCCCACTTTATTATCTCTTCTCCCGTGCAACGTACTGTTTCTGAAAACCCCCTGGAGTTTCAGCTATGAGTCAATTTTGACTCAATAATGTACAACAACAATGAAGTAATTTTAAAGAATTATTGCAGCCTGTAAAAGATGTGTTGATGCCAAAAGTTGTTCCTGACTCTTTGGGGCAACTAGAGAATCCATCAAACACCAGACCAGCAGTCCTTTCAGCTCTGTATTCAATGAAGAACTCTGACTCAGAAGGCCTGGACAGGTCAGAGTGTGATTCAGAAAGGATGCTCAGGAAATGGGAATGGTGCCTGGACTGCTCATAGGCTTTCCAAAACTGTGAAGCATTACAGAAACAGAATCATCTTTCTCTTGCAGTAGGCTTGTGGCTTCCAACCACTGACCTTGTGATTAGGAACAACTGGCTCCTAGTGAGAGCAGAGTTCCTACTGGTTGTGGTAGACTCACTAAAAGGGCTTAAACCTGGCTCCTGCTAGTTTATTACTGGAGTTGTCATTTTTCTTTTCATCTCCTTCTCATTTTTTGCATTCACCTTTGTAAAGCCAATTTGCATGACTGAGTCCCAGTCCAGACCCTTCACAGATATGTTGACCCAAGTGAGGGTCATAGTAGATATCATCACCCCCAGACTGAGGACCTCATCCTCCCTGAACCTTTCAGCATGATGTTTCCCTAGACTCTGACTGTCACGCCTCATCAACACACTGTACTCTCAGCACCCTCTGCGCTCAGTAGGACTAGCTTGGACTTGGGCACCATAGGCAAGGCAGACTCTCAGAGCAAAGAGTCAGATGAATGATGAAAGGTGAATCTACCCCTCTCCACCATCACTTTCCTCTGTGGGACTATTCTACTGTGTTGGGGCTGGGCCTGGGTTTTGGAGGACACAGCTTTGTTTGAAGTTAAAGGAATAACGACTACAGTTGTTAGTCATCTTGCAGTTGACTTTGACTCCTGTCGAACCTACTACGCACAACAGAAAGAAACACCATTTGATCTTGCACCATCCTCACAGTCTGTGCTGCACTTAGCCCATTATTCCAGGAACTGCATTGATTCATGAATTTTTAAAATTGTGGTGTCCCTACTCTGTCCAGCAAAGGATACAGTTCATTTTAAAGTTAAAGGAAAAATGACTTCAGGATGATAAAATTATCAGCCAAATTTATTTTTGGGCCCTTGGAACTTAGTAAACATGGGGCATTTTTAGACATTGGCATGTAGAAAAGAGGAAAGAGAAACAGTTGGGTGATTTACCAATAGCTTTTGAGAAATAGACAATTAACAAGAGGAAGTTCACACACATCTGCTGATTTTCTTTTCCCTTTCTCATTGTGCAAAGATTTGGAGGAATTAAAAAGGGGGGGGGTGATCAAATCATTTGATTGTGCTCAGTCATTCACTCCTTGAACACATTCTTATGAGTTAGTTACTTAGACAGGACTTAGAAACACAGCAGCCAAGGAGACAAAGAACATCAAAGTATTGACCTGGCTTGGGCAAATGAATCTCCTGGGTGTGAGAATCACTTCACCTGGGGGTGGGGAGGCAGGGAGAGGGGTGCAACAATGAATGAATGGAATTCCAAAATCTCTGTAGATGTTCATTGAAATGAAAAATAAAGAAATTAAATAAAAAAAATCACTTCACCTTTCTTGGCCTTGGTGTTCTCGTCTGTACAATCGCACTGAGGCTGGATGGTGCCAAATATTCTTTAACTTTCTTCTGACTATATCACCTGGGGCCTCTAAGATCAGAGATATAAACTCATACCAGAGGCTTGGTGCACCTTCCTGGCCTAGGATGTTGCCACTGGTGACTAGGTGGTGAGGCAATCATCACCATTCTCCAGGGCAGGTAAAACATCAAGCAGCAGGCCCCTATTCAGCTGGTTCCTCTCGGTTGCCATTCTGAGGGAGCCCCTGCTCCTGTGTTGGGATAGCTTTGTGTTGACAGCTCCCGAGGGCTGTCAGCACATTTGCTGCATTCCTTTGCCTTCTGCATGCTTTCGGCTGGCAGCCAACTCAAAGAGCAGTTCTGACACTGGGTGGAAAGGGGAGGGCCATGTCTGATGCAACAAGAGGCCCTCCCTGGGGCTGGGAGAACACATGAAAGCTTGAAACAAAGGCTGTGCTTCCTACTCATTCTGACTATCATTTCTCAGGATGAGGACAGCCCAGCCCACCAAGCACCATTTAGCTCAGTCCTTGAAAGACCTGGCAGTTCCAATACGGACAGAACTTACCTGTTGCATTGGGAAATTGGCTTTGGTCTCCTCTCTGCTAACTGTATAAAATTACAGTAACTTCCAATTCTTTAATTGAAAAAGTCATTGTCTTCAAGGTGGACCTGACTTTTAGCTGACCCTCCAGTGGGTTTTCTGAGGCTGTAAATCATATGGGAGGAGATTGCCTATCTTTCTCTTGAGAAGTTGCTGATGGATTTGAACCACCAGAGAGCATTATCTTTGAGTTAGCAGTGCAGCAACCTATGAACCACCAGAGCTCTCTTACTTGCAGAACAAGGTATCTCAGTCTTTTTTGTTCCCTTTAGAGATCTGGTGATGTTTATTGGTTACCTCTTGGAATGGTGTTCTTAAATGGAAAAAGTTAAAATATACATATGTGGACTATAAAGATCATCAAACACAATAAAAGTCAGCTGCTAAAAATGTTATTATAAAACTTGTTATGTGAGTTTGTATTAATATGTGAAAACCAAGATTTTCTATAATATTAGGGTGAAGACAATTGGTTAAGTCAGGCATTGACAAAGGTTGAGTAGTGAATATTGAGGAACATGTCAACTAGATAATGAAAGCCTGAGAATTTACATTAGTCAATTAAAGGCAAAGATCAAGTAAAAGGGCTAAGACCAGGCCCTACCCACTCAAAACCAGGAAAACCAATAACATTGGTTTGGACCAATTCTGATATGTATGTATTTTAGGCGCATAAGTGGCATCAAGAACAATGAACCAGAACAGCCCACCAAGTTATCCATTTGCCTAGACTCAAGCCCAGAAATACATAAAAATGTGGAGCCATCCAGCTACATTAACTTATGACTCGTGTGACCCAACATCTTTTCTCAACTTCTGTACTTCTGGAGAACTGACCCATCTCACTTTGTGGAAGGTACCTTTCTACTAAACTTATCTTTCATTTCACCTTCATCCTGTTTTTTCTCAACCACATGCTCTAAAAAAGGCTCAGCCATGCTGGGTTTATTTTGAACAGGACACAATCAGGTCAGAACCAAGGTATTAATTAACAGTTCATCTTTCTGTTGTCTACCACCCTGTCTAATTCTTTGTGAGAGCAATGGAGGCAAACAAAGGTATTAACTGCATATAACACATAATTTTAAAGTGGGTATGCATGTAAAGGTACTAATTCTTAACAACCATAATAGGATCTAACAGTATCTTCTGGTCCAGCTTGAGAAATGCCAAGCAAGTTCTTCCCTTTTAATTTTCCAGTTCCAGCTCTCTGCATATTCTGTTATAATACTTGGGTTGGTCTTGTTGAGCTGCTCTTTGAAATCTTCTGTTCAGGTCTTTTACTTCAGTATCTCTCCCCTTTGTTTTGGATTCTTGATGCTCTAGTGCAACTTTCAAAGTCTCTTCTTATATCCATTTTGATGTTTATTTCTTTACATTTTTAATAACTTTTTAAAATTTTATACTAGCTTATTTACAAAATTCGAATACAGTTTTCGAGAACAGATTCTTTCAATCTCCCCCATCTCCCCACCATCAAATTGTACAACACCATGATTAATCCCCCCTCCTCCTACATGTCCTCATCCCTCTTCTTCCACCCTCTCCCACCCCTCTTGGATCTTTATACTCATTCTATAATAATGGTTTTACACAATATTTATCCTTGTGGGACTGAGTTAGTTCACTCAGCATAATGCTCTCCAGTCCATCCCAAGTTAGGTAATAATTTACAGAATCATTGGTCCTACATATTGCATAGTATTCCATTGTGTGAATGTACCATAATTTCTCAATCCATTCATTTGTGGTTGGACATTTGGGCTGTTTCCATGTTCTTGTGATGGTGAATAATGCTGCTGTAACACTGGTGTACAAATTTCTATGTCTCAGTTCTCATTTTCTCAGGGTATATTCCAAGCAGTGGAATAGCTGGGTATATGGAATTTCTATGTTCAGCTTTTTGAGGAAGAATGAAAATACCTTCCAGAACGGTTGTACCATTTTACAATCCTACCAACAATGTATAAGGATTCCTTTCTTGCCACATCCTCTCCAACACTTATTACTTGCTGCTCTGTTAAACTTTACCACTGTTACTGGACTCAGATGGTACCTCATTGTGGTTTTGATTTGCATCTCTCTTATTGTCAGTGATTTGGAGCATTTCTTCATGTGTCTGTTTGCCATTCAAATATCTTCCGCTGTGACAATTCTTTCCATTTCTTTTGCCCATTTTGTAACTGGGTTATCAGTCTTTTTCTTGTGGAGGCCCAGGAGTTTAATGACCTTTTGCTCTCTTCATGGATGATATCCTTGACATCATTGTACAACTCATCTAGACTTCTATCATTGGTGTTTAGTGCTTCAAACTTATTAAGATGATTTTAAATTCGGGTGAGATAAAGTCAAGATCATAATTTGGTTTTTGTGGACTTGTAATTGTCTTTAACCTCTATTTCATCATATACATAAGTAATTGATGGTCTGTTCCATAGTCAGTACCTGGCCTGGTATTGACTGCTGATATTGAGCTTCTCCAATGATTTGTCTACAGATGTACTCAATCTCTATGGGCCATCAGATGAGGACCATGAGTAAAGTCACCGTTAATGTTTTTAAAAAAGGATGACAAATAAATTATTACACTTACAAAATTGGATCATTCTATTTCAGGCCTCATTTCTGTAACCATGTACATACTTGATGACAAATAAACAAATTCAAGCCTTGAGTTGCAATATGTAGAGATACTAGGCAAAATTTTGAATGACCCAAGAGGTATCAAAAGAAGGTAGAGGGGATATACAGAATCACTGTGCCAAAAAGAATTGGCCAACATTAAAATATTTCAGGAAGTACCATATGACCATAAGTCAATGTTAACAAAAGAAAAAATTAAAATTGCACTGAAGGCATTGGCAAGAAATAAGGCCCTAGGAATATATGAGATACCAACTGACACATTTCAACTAATAGATACAGCCCTGGATGTTCTCACCAGTCTATGCCAGAAAATCTGGAGGACAGTTGCCCGGCTTAATGACTTTTCCAAGAAAAGTGATCAATCAGTATTTAGAAATTAATAGAACAATATCATTAATATCACATCAAGAAAAATGCTGCTGTAGATAATTCAAAAATTGTTAAAACAAGGGAGATCAGGTGGCCTAGTGGCAAGAAGCTGCACAGCAATCCCAGAGGTATGTGATTTGAATCCACCAGATGCTCTGCTGGAAAAGGAGGGACAATCTCCTCCTGTACCAGTCAGATCTTATTTGATGGTACACACACAAAAAGAATAAAATGAAATAAAATTTTTTTTTAAAAAAATTGTTAAAGCAGTACAGACACCTGCCAGAAGTTTAAGCAGAATTTAGAAGAGGCTATTGGACCAGGGATATCACTGTTGATGTCAGATGAGTACTGGCTGAAAACAAAGTATATTCATGCTTTATTGACTACACGAAGACATTTGACTGTGTGGATCATAACAAATTATGTCCAACATTGAGAAGAATGAGAATCCCAGAATACAAATGTGCATATGCAAAACCTCCACTAAGAGGCTGTTATGCAAACAAAATAAGAGAACACTATGTGATCTAAAATTAAGAAAGGTGTGCAGGGTTGTATCTTCTCTTCACACCTATTCAATCTGTATGCTGAGAAAATTACTTGAGAACTTGTACTCCATGAAGAAAAATGTGGTATCAGTATTGGAGGAAGACTTATCAATAACTTACTTTACGTGGATGACACAACTTTGCTTGCTGAAAGTGAGGAGAACTTGAAGCTCTTGCTACAGACTTCAAAGAATACAGCCTTCAATATGGTTTCTCAAGAAAATAAAAATTCTTACCACTGGACCAATAGGCAATATCATGACAGATGGAGAAAATAGTGAAACTGTCAATTACTTAATCTTACTTGGATCCAAAATCAAAATCCTTGGTAAGAGTAGTCAGGATCTCAAGAGACATATTACACCGGGAAAGACTTCAGTTAGGGAACTCTCCAAATTATTGAGGAGCAATGATGCCAATTTGAGGATTAAGGTGTGCCTGATTCAAGCCACGTTATTCTCAATTTCTTGCTATCCATCTGAGAGCTGAGCAAGCTGAGGAGGACAGAAGAATTTATGGTTTTGAGGTGTTGTGTTAGAGAATAGTACTAAATATCCTATTGGCTTTCAAAAAAACAAATGGATATGTCTTGACAAAGTGCAGCCAGAGTGCTCCCTGAAAGTAAAGATGACAAAGTTTCCACCTCTTTCTTTAGGCATATTGCTAGAAAAGGTTTTTCCTTGGAGAGGTATATCATGATTGGAAGTGTGGGAGGAAATGAGGCTTTCCCAGTGCAATGTGTCTCCTTATTTTCTGATTGCTCATACCAAGGGTGTTAATTGTGGATTCAAGAAAGAAGCTGTTAACAGTTTCAGTCTCCTCTCCATCCACCAGGACATTGCTTATTGGTCCAGTGGTAAGAATCTTTGTTTTCTTAATATTGAGATGCAATCCATACTGAAGGCTGCATTCCTTGATCTTCTGCAACAAGTGCTTTAAGTCCTCCTCACTTTCAGTGAGCAAGGTTGTATCAAATGCATAACACAGGTTATTAATCAGTATCCTTCCACTCCTGATGCCACACTCCTCTTTGTAGAGTCCAGCTTCTTGTATAATTTGCTCAGCATACGAGTTGAACAGGTATGGAGAAACAATACAACCCTGAAACATTCCCTACTAAATTTTAAACCATGCAGTGTTACCCTACTCTGTTTGCACAGCAGTCTCCTGGTCCAGGTATAGGTTATTCGTGAGCACAATTAGGTGCTCTGGGATTCCCATTCTTCTCTCTATCAGCCGCAACTTGTTATGATCCACAAAACAGTGGATAAAGTGCTAGCCTAAAGTGCTGCTAGATCGTAAAAAAGCACAGGTCACCCTTTTAAAACCAAAGTTTTAGGTCCAAATGTGCAGTATTTCCTTTGATATGTTGAGATCAAGGTTTCTGAAACTGCTGACCTTGCCCAAAAACTGACATTGGAGCAATGATATTTTCTCATTAAGTCTCATTGATTGGTGCTTTTGTGATTATAACATGTTATCCCTATGTAAGACCTAGTTCATCCTAGTTCAGTACCTTTACAGGTAAAATATACCAGTCTTTTATCATCTTAGTTATCTAAGGCTGCTATAGCAGAGATGTCATCAGTAGATGGTTTTCATAAATAGAAATTTATTCTCAGACAGTTTAAGAAGAAAGCTAGAAGTCTGAATTCAGGATACTAACACTAGGGGAATTTCTTCTACGTCTGTGTAAGGAAAAAAATCCTTGTTTCCTACAGCATTAGTTGGTTCAGTGTTCCCTGGAGACCTCCAATTAGCCTAGCATTCCCCGGTGTCGAGAAGTTACATCATACATGGCCCAGGGTCTGAAAGACAACTCCATTCCTAATATTTATTTCTTGGTGATGTTAAGAATCTGTCTTGCCTACTCCTCGGCTCACTGTGTTGCACTTTGTCTCTAGTTAGAGAAAATATATTACAGGCTACATCCTAGGGAAAGTCTCCTTGTATCCACTTAGGGCTGTGATGGAATTAGTCAGTCATTTCTTAATCCTACAACTATTAGCTTTAGTAGATCATTGGTGATTATCATATAGCTTCTACCTTATATCATTATATACAAAGATTTTGGGGTGAACATATTCAATTCAAGACATGTCTGGAGACCTTTCATATTCTATTGCTTTTGTGTGGAATGTACTTCTCCCAGATGTATATCTATTTCTCCCTCTCTTTCTGCATATCTTTACTCAAATTCCAGTTTCTCACTGAGGCATCTATCGACCATACTATCAATGTAGGCAGTTTCTAGGATGACTTGCACTTACCTTCATCCACTAGTCTTCATGTCCTGTGTGATTTTCTCCACATGAGAAAGACTGTACCTAGTGATAGACTTCTAACAAATGGAATATAGTAAAAGTGATAGAATGCCATTTTTGACCTTAAGGAATAAGCAGATCATGGCTTTCATCTTACTCACATTCTGCTATTTTTTTTTGCTCACTTTGAGGAAAACCCTGAGAAGAAGCTAATATGGCAAGGACTTGGAAAGACTTTGGCCAACAACCAACGAAAAAGTGAGGCCCTTAGTCAATAACCTGGAAGAAACCAAATCTTTGTCAACAACTACATAAATGGTCATAAGTTTTAACTCAATCCAATCTCAGTTAACTGTAGCTTGCCCAGGACCTTGACTACTACCTCTTGATAGCCTAATTAGAGAGGAAGCTAAGTTGTGCTAGGATTCCTGGGCTATAAAATTGCATGAAAATAAACCAAATTTTAGTTTGTTTGCTATTTAGAAAGCAGATAAGTAATATATTTTCGTTATCTAGTGATGCTAAACCCATTAGAGGGTCAGCTATGGGTTGGTTCCAACTCTATGATACACACCAAAAACAACAGTGCTGCTATTAAAAATATACGACAGATGTTGGCTTTACAAAACAGAAATTTACCCCATCATAATTTTAGGAAGCTAGAAATTTGAATCCGGTGTGACAGTCTTGTTTTTGATATTAGATTCCATTAGGTCAACCTCTACTTGTAGTGACTCAATGGAAAACACATCAAACTTTTGCTCTATTTTAACATTATCCCCACAATCTCTGCTCTGCTTTAGCTCATTATTGCAGTCATTGTGTCAAACCATCTTGATGAAGGTCTTCTCTTCCACTGACCCTACTTTTCTCAATATGATGTATAAAAAAACTGGACTCTTCTTGACAGCATGCCCAAACTAGATAAGACCAAATTTTACATTCATGCCTCTAAGAGGCCCCTGGGTCTTACTTTCTCCAAGACAGGTTTGTTCTTTTCACAGTCCATACACACATACATAAACACACATACATACAAACATACATGGTTTATTAATACTACAGCTTATAGATGTTAATTCATCCTGTTTATTGTTCAATTTTCAGATGCATACTACAAAAAGTGCAAAGTCCACATGGGGATAGCCATATCTGACCTTTACCACCTTGACAGAAAGGAACTGTCCCCTTCAACAGCATCAATACTATGAAACTAAATCACATAAGGTCAGACATGTCTCTTCAGCTGCTTTCTACTCTTCTGAACACCAATTTTACTGGCTTTCTGGGTCCAAAATCCAATATTACAGCTCACAGACCACACAGACCATACTGAGGAAGTCAAAAGGCTATAATGCAGATTAATAACAGAATACAGTCATGATAACTCCAGAAATGTGCACGCAGGTTCCTTAGCCTTGAGCCTCAGGGCTTTAGCTCAATGTCCCTAATTTCTCAGTCCTACAAATATTGGCTTCCTACCCCAAGTTGTCCAGCAAAGTTCTCAGTCCTGCAAATATTGGTTCTTCCTACTCAAGTTCCAATCTCACATCAGACTTCCAATTTGGCTGTAGGTTTTGCTGCCATAGGTCTAGCTGGGGTAGGAAGGGCATCCTACATTGTCTTGTTTTCTCTTCAATCATGCCAGAAGATCTGCCTCTGTGGCTAAAAAAATTTATTGCTAAAATCAGCCAACCCCCTTGTAGATTGTTGAGACTGGCCAATCCCCTTGTGGAATAGTAGATAGCCAATATCCTTGGGGGTAGACTGACATGTCACATTTGCATATTCATTGCTATCTACATAGCAAAGTTAAATAATGGTTAGAAAAGTCATATTGAAAGATAAACTTCCTAGGCCACCCTTTGGCTTTCCTGGCCATTAATATTCACATATGGGGGGGAAAGCCCAAGCCCACATTTTCCCTTAAAATCAGTATAAACACTCTATTCATTAAAGTGTGTAAGCCATCAGCTTTATACCTCATTCCTTAATCTCGCCTATTTTGAATAGCCATTTTTTTAATTGCCCATGCTTATCAAACCAATGCTCTGAAGAAACAAGCATGTTTCTTTCTTTGAAGTATATTCTGTTCCAGTTAGAACTTTTAGTATTTGCATCTATAAGCAAAGTCCACTCAAGAGCAAACCATTATATTACAGCAATCAACACTAGCTGACAGCATGAAACATCTTCTTGGGTTCTGGTCAACTCACCTAAAGTCATCGAAAGCTAGGTCCAAATGGTCATCAGCTGTAAAATCAGGAGTTCACACTTTTTCCTGTGTTCCAGATTGCCTGGTTCCTTCACTCAGCCTTAATACCAGATGGAGCTAAATCCACAAGACAAGAGTCCTCATAACTCCTTGTTTCACAAAGCCAGCAACACTTTTGCTTATCCATATATTTGTGCATGCTAGGCCAACAATGCTCATGGAACATGTCCAAACTCAGTCTGTCTCTTCATTGATGCATGCTTTTTAATTCCATTCCATTCCATTCTATTCCATTCCATTCCAGTGGATTCAAGTGGTCACCAGAAGTGAGCTCCCTTTAACTTCAAGTCCTGGAAACAAGCTCTAATGGATACCAACCTTACCTGACTCCAAAGTCAAACTTCTTGTTCCATTTTTAGAAGGTCAAAGTCACTTTTCTTCTCTCTCTTTCATATTTACATCTCTTCTAAAGTCCATAGTGGGTATATTCAAACACAAAACTCCTCAAAGTATTGAGTGGAGCTTAATCTTCAACTACACTAAGCCCCATGCCCTCAGGTAAATGCTACTGCTTAAACAAGAATTTCTCCAAGGTGACTTTTCCCCTTTCAGTATATCTGATCAGCATTATCCTCAGGGCTGCTCACATAATTTCAAGATTTACAAGATCTAGCAAACATTTATATCATACATCTTAACACTAAAACTACAAAAACATTAATTATGTACACAGTGTACCTTAACAT
Source organism: Elephantulus edwardii (assembly GCF_000299155.1). Lineage (NCBI taxonomy): Eukaryota > Metazoa > Chordata > Mammalia > Macroscelidea > Macroscelididae > Elephantulus > Elephantulus edwardii. The sequence goes on from NW_006399829.1 coordinate 12,052,202, forward strand.
TACTATATAAACAAAGTCAGAAACATCTATATTCATAAAAGGAAATAAACAAAAACCTTAACACAAACCTTTCAAGTAATTGGCAGTTTCAACTTCAATATTTACCCCCAGGCTATTTTGCCCACGCATATGCATATGGCCTGGGGCATGTGCCCTTGTCTCAGGACAAAAGCCGCTTTTCTTTCCATTTTAGTAACATCAAAAGTAACCATTTTAACCAAACTACCCAAATCCCTAACTTCTTAGAAAATTATACACTTACATGAGTCTAAAGTCATAGCATGGAATTCTACTTCTGATATCAACTGCAAAAAGTGTAAGGGGTCAAGTGGGAATGGATATGTCTGATCTCCTGGGAATTAGGTTGGTGTTATTGATGCTGTGGACAGGAACAGTTCCCCTTTGCGAAGTTGGTAAAAGGTCAGATATGGCCATTCCCATACAGGCCTTGCTCTTTTTACACATTCAAAGCAATTTAAAATACCTTCTTAAATTTAAAGAAGACTTTGTTTCCCTCTGTTGCCTCTGGAGGAAAGTCTTGAACTCATTTCATTCTTGGACTCTATAGAGGAAGGCAAAAAAAAGAATCAATGCCTTCTAGTTGTGGTGTTAGAGAAGAGTACTGAATATTCTTTAGACTGACAAAAGAACAAATATGTCATGGAGAAAATACAACCAGGATGTTTCTTGGAGGTGGATAGTGAATCTTCATCTCATATATTTTGGGCATATTTGTAGGAGGTGCTAATTTTTGGAAAAAAGCATATTTGGAAAGTAGGAGGTCCTCTGAAAGAGAGGAAGGCCCTCAAAGAGATATAATGCCACAGTGCTTGTAACAAGATCAAGTATATCAGAGATCATGAGGATGCACAAGTTAGAGCAAGGTTCACATCAATTGTTCATAGTGTGGCTATGTGTCATAGTCAACTTAATGATAACTAAAAACAAAAACATAGATGGAGTAAAGAATGAAGTTATCAATGATTTAATTTTACTTGGCTCTGTAATCAACACCTATAGTAAAAATAGTCAAGAAGTCATAAGACATATTTTATTGGGGAAAATCTGCTGTCAAGGGCTTCTCTAAGGTGTTAAGGAAGAATAATGTCAGTTTAAAGACAAAGGTATGACTGATCGAAGCCATGGTCTTTTCAGTTACTTCCTATGCATTTGAAAATTAGACAATAAAAAAGGATGACAGAAAAAGAATCGATACCTTTGAATTATTGGCAGAGAAGCCAAAGCACAGGGAAGAATTCAAGATACTAAAGAGTTGAATAGAAGATTTCAGAAGGCAGCACGGGATGACAAAGCAAAATATTACATTGAAATGTGCAAGGAGTTGGAGTCAGAAAATTAAAAGGGCCGAACTCGCTCAGC
>NW_006399829.1:12055616-12056898 GCF_000299155.1 Elephantulus edwardii
CCTTGGAGATTTCCACCTGCCTTAACATCAATCTTCTCCTGGGTCTAGGAGGTTCTCAGTGTTGGGACTATTGGACCCTTCTTATAGCTCTGCTTTCTTGCCATACTAAGGTCCTTCTGATCATTGCTCACTTATGTAATTCCTTTTATATCTCAAGAGAAGTTGATTCAAAATAAAATCTAGTCCTATAAACCTGCTTCATTAACAAAACTGGCATCAATTCTACTAATTAGTGTCATAAAAAAACCAAAAAGTAAACTCACTACTCAAGTTGATTCCTACACTGGGGAACCTCTGACAAGTAACAACAAGCTAACTTAAGGGCAACTGATACTACAGTACATTAAATATGGGACGCGTAAAATGAGGCATGGCAGTTTCACCAGCCTCTCCTCAGAAGACATATGAGGCAATCAGCTTCAGTAATATGTACAGCCATAGAAATTCTAAGGGGTAGTTCTGTTCTGTCCTTTAAAGATGCTGCAAATAAAAATGTATTTGATGTTAATGAATTTGGTTTTGGTTAACAAACAAATAGAATATAAGGACTTTGGATCCTGGTTGGAAACTAGCTCTGAGGACATTTGGATAAGATATGATGTTAGAGAATTATTAATTTTCTTAGACACTTTCTTAAATTGCCTAGTACTTGATTATATACTGTCAATATTATAAACAAACAAAACCACAAGTGTATGTATTTAAAGTGCAGAAATTTATTTTCTTATATTTCTAGAAGTTAGAATTTCAAATTACGGTCTTGACCATGCCAAGTTTTTGCAGTGGGCTTGTCTCTTAATTTCTGATGTTTGTCTATAATCCTTGCCATTTATTTAGTCATAGAGGTTCCCTTATGTATACCCATTCAGAAGTTTTCCACTTAGAATCCACACTTATTAGCATGATGGAAAAAGCTCTTCTTTCAAACAAGGAAATGTTTATAGTTCCTGGATTTAGGACTTTCTCATATTTTCCCTTGGTGGTATGAAGAGGGCATAATTCAATGCATAACCTATAATGATATTATAGTTGTGTTGTTGTTGCTATGTGCCATCGAGTCACTTTCAACTCATAGAAACCCTATATATAAGAGCCCTACATGCTGCTCTATCCTGTGCCAACCTCACCATCTTTGACACACTCATTCCCACCACCCCAATCACAGAATCGATCCATCTCATCGAGGGTCTTCCTCTCCAGCACCATCCCTCCACTCTCCCAAACATTGATGTCCCTCTCCAAGGACCAGTCCCTCCTTGCACCATGCCCAAAGTATATCAAA
>NW_006399829.1:12058348-12080022 GCF_000299155.1 Elephantulus edwardii
ATTATAGTATCTTGCTTTGTTGTCTCAAGGTGCCTTTTGAAAATTTCTGTTCAGCTCTTTAATTTCTTGGTTTCTTCTCAGCACTCTAATGGAATAGTCAGAGTCTCATCTGACATCCATCTTGGTGTTTTCTTCTTCTTCAGCCTTTGTAATGATCTTTTGCATTTTTCATGGATGATCTTCTTGATATCCTCCCAGAACTCATTTGGTCTATGCTCATTGGTGCTCAAGGCCTCAAACCTGTTCCTGAGAGAGTTTTGAAATTTCAGTGGGACAAACTTAAGGTCAAATTTTGGTTCCTGTGGACTTGATTTAATTTTTCTTAACTTCAGCTTGAACTTGCACATGAGTAGTTGGTGGTCTGTCACACAATTATGTGCCATTATATAATTTCCTCATTCTTAGGAGATACTCAAGTTCTTATGAATGAGGTGCTGTGTTGCTTGCATACTTTTTTTAAAAATTTTTTAAAATTTTATTTCTGTTTTTTTCCATGGTGTATAATATCCCATTGATTTTATATTTATTTTTCAGTTGTCAAAAATTTTATTTTATTTGTATACTTAATTTTAAATGGTTCACTCAAAAATTTTTAATTCTACATATATTGTTGTTGTAACTCATAGAGACCCTATGTACAATAGCTCTGAACCCTGCCCCATCTTGAACTAGTCTCACTGTCTCCAATACATCTATCCCCATTACCCCAGTTGTGTGTCAATCCATCTCATCTGGGGTCATCTTCTTTCAATCTGTCCTTCATCCTTCCAAATATGATGGCCTTCTCAAGGGACTAGTTCCTCCTGGACACATGTCCAAAGTATCTGAGACAAAGCCTCAAAATCCTTGCCTTCGAGAAGCAATTAGCTTGACCTTCTCCAGGACAAACATTTTTGTTCTCTTGGTGGTCCATGATATATTCAAAACTTTTCTCTAGCACTGCAACTCAGAGGCATAAATTCATCCTGTCATCTCTAGTCATTGTCCAGTTCTCTGACACATAGCAAGTAATTGAAATGACCATAGCCTGAATCAGCTACACCTTAGTCTCTAGACTGACATTGTTGCTCTTTAGCACATTGGATAGGTCTCTTAACATGTTGCCGCAAAGGATGGCAAAATGTGTTTCTAAGCACGGTTTCCAATTTAAAAGTGTGTGCAACTTGTTAACAGCAGATTTTCCTAATGCAATTTGTCTTTTGATTTCCTGACTGCTAATGCCAAGAGTGTTGATTGTGGACCTGTGCAAGATGAAATTTTTAACAAATTCAATAACTTCTCCATCTGTCGTGATGCTGCCAAATGGCCCAGTGGTTAGAATCTTTTTTTCATTATGTTGAGCTTCAATCTATATTGAAGACTGCAGTCCTTGAGCCTCTGCAGACAATACTTCAGGTCTTCCTCAATTTCAGCCAGTAAGGGTGTGTCATCTGCATAACACAGGTTTTTGATGAGTCTTCCTCCAATTCTGATTCCACAATCCTCCTCATAAAGTCAAGCTTTCCAAATTATCTGTTCCACATACAGATTGAAAAGACATATGCATCTCTGACACACTCTTTTCCTGATTTTGAGCCATGCAATGTTTCCTTGCTCTATTCTGACGACTACCTCCTGGTCCAAGCATGGATTTTGCATGAGCACAGTCAAGTGTTCTGGGATTCCCATGCTTCTCAAGGTTAGCCACAGTTTGATGTGACCCACACAGTCAAATGCCCTTGCATAATCAATGAAAACAAACAGCCATTCCTCTGGTACTCTCTGTTTTAGCCTTGATTTATCTAATATTGGCTATGATGTCTCTAATGCTACGGCTTCTTCTAAACATAACTTGCTCTGTCAGTGTACTGTTCTAGTCATTTTTGAAAACTCTTCAGCAAGATCTTGATTGCATGTGGCATTACTGATATAATTCAATAATTTCACATTCTGTTTGATCATCTTCCTTTGAATGGGAATAAATATGTATCTCTTCCAGTCCATTGGCCAGGTAAGTTGTTCTCTAGATTTTCTGGCACAACCTGGTGGGCACACCTAAGGCTGCATCTGTTTGCAGAAATATGTCAATTGGTATTCCGTCCATTCCTGGGGCCTTGTTTTTTGCCAGTTCCTTCAGAGCAGCTTGAACTTCTTTCTTCATCACCACTGCCTCTTGATCACAAATTGTTTCATGAAATTCTACTGTGTCAGCCAATTCTTTTTGGTACAGTGACTCTATGTACTCCTTCCATGTTCTTTTAATGCTTCCTGGATCATTAAATGTTCTCCATGTAGCATCCTTAAGTATTGCTATTTGAGGCTTGAATATATACTTCAGTTCCTTCAGCTTAAGAAATGCCAAATGAATTAATTTGTCCCTTTTCATTTTCTGACTCCAGCTCTTCACATATTTCATTATAATACTTTGTTTTGTCTTCCTGAGCTACCTTTTGAAATCTTCTGTTCAGCTCCTTAACGTTTTGATTTTTTTTTTCCTTTACTTTGGCTCTTCACAGAGATATATAAGACATACATGCATACGTAGATAAAATTAGGTGAAAAAGACAGAGAAGTAAATTATGTAAAAAATGCTAACAACTTTTAAATATAGAAGCTGAGTGTATGGGTATTTATACTATTCTTTTCATTTATATGCTTTCAATAAATGTTTAAACTTGTATTTTATTAAAAGTTTGTTCATGATAATACAGTTAGTCAAGGGCATTCTGAGTGCACAGATGTCCAGATTTCCAGTTAGATTTCTCTGAAACATCCTTCCTCACAGTTTTCTCAGCTCTGAAAACAAAGCTTGCATGTCTCTCTGTCCTGAATTCAATGAGAGTCAGAAGCTTTTAATTAATTTCAGACAGAGCAGAGTTCCTGAAACCTATATATTTGTCATCCTAAGTGGACCTTGTGTTATTTAAACCACTTAACAACAATGGAAAGATATGTTTCTTTTGTTCTCATTATCTAAGTCTAAAAATAATAAAGTTTCAACAGGAATGCAGTTCACATAGTAAAGGCATTTATCAAACAGTGACTTTTGCCTCTGCCAATTTTTAACCTCTTTTTTCGATAGAGGATTGTTTGTCCTTACCTCCCAGTCACCCACACCCAAGAGACAATACATTTTGGTCCTAGGCATACAGGATTCAAAAGCAAGCTCCAGTATTTAATAATTGTCTGGTTTTGAGCTAAGAGCTTTATTTTTCTATGTTCAGTCTAATCATCTATGAGATGTACATGAAGACTTTGGTGATTCAGTTATATAATTTTTTCCTTCCATGCGGAACAACAACAAAAAAATGTAGTGAAAAAAATTTAAAGCACTTACTGACAAAGACTACATTTTTTAATATGAGGAAAACAAAAATTCTAGATTAGACAACAGCATGATAAATGGAGGAAGGATTAAAATCGTCAATAATTTCATTTTACTTGGATCTGTAATCAATATACTTGGAAAAAAGGTTAGGAAACCAAAAGGCATATTGCATTGGGCAAGTCTGCTGTCAAGAACATCTTTAAAATGCTCAAGAACAATGATGGCCGTTTAAAGACTTGATCTAACTCATGATATTTTCAACTGCTTCATATACATTTAAAATTAGACAACGAATAAGTAAGACCAAAGAAGAATTGGTGCTTTTGAATTTTGGTATTAGTAAAGAATATTGAATAAACTATGGACTGCCAAAACAAGAAATACATCTGTCTTGGAAGAAGTGCTACCAGTGTGCTTTTTAGAGACAAGGGTGGTGAAACTTGGTCTCACATACTTATCAGGAGATTTCAGTCCTTGGTGGAAAAAGCCCAACATGCTGGAAAAGTAAAGGATAAATAAAACGGAGGAAAATGTTAAAAAAGATGGTTTAACACTTTAACTGAAGCACCATGCTTAAGCAAAGTGGAGATTGTGAAGATGATACAGTAAAGGGAAAGGTTTCAATCTTTTGTGCACGTATGGTGCTATGAGTTAAAGTCTACCCAATGGCACCTAACAATAAAGCTGGAGTCTCTCTCCCATAACATAATCTATCGTGCATGGAGGCATTGCTTAGGTTACTTTATGACGTCATCTGGGGAAGTGAAGTTTGAAATTGATGCAAGCATTGATAGTCTGTTTTCTGCTGTTCTTGTCAATAATACAATTCTTTACCTCTATTTCAAGTACCTTAAGTTCACTGTAAGAATTCATGCAACATTGGAATGTTAATTGTTTTCAAGCAAGTGTAAAAAAACTCAGACCCATTGGAGGTTATGAGCACAAACAAATGGGGTGATGGGTGGGAAAGCTTTGGAAGAAGCAGAAATTAGAAAGAGAGATGAACACTTCTCTACAATTTACTTTCTTGGTGGTCTAGTATTGAAAATCAGCACTGTAATCCAAAAGGTACACAGTAACTGCCTCTGAAAACCCACTGGAGGGTCAGCTATGAGTCAATTCCAACTCTAAGGCATACATATCAACAACAATATCCTTGAAGAGATAAAGTAAGTTATTATATCCATAAAACAAAAATGAGAAGCCATAAAATAGAATAATGATAAATTTAGGAAGAGTTCCTGAGAAGTAAGAATGTGATTATAGAAAGATAAAACTCATTATTAAGAGTTGGAAAATAAAGTTAAAAAAACAGAGAATAAAGAAAACTAGGGACTGTGTCATCTTACATAGGCACTTCAAAGACCAAACAGGGAAAACTGGAGGAATAAACAGGGAATAATTTAGTTACATTTGGAATACAAGCTTCCAAATGAAAAGAACCCACTAGATGTGATGCTCAGTGGGTAAGAGTAGATCTGCATTAAGGCACATCTTTATTAAATGTCAAGATGTTGAATTTGTCAACTATAAGTCAATTCTGAATCAACAGGCAATAGTCAATTCTATGTGTGTGTCGAACATCCATATCATAAATGTTAAACTTAAGCAACAAATGAAAGATACAATGTGATCTTGTGATATGTTTTGTCCTCTGTCTGCTCTCATGACAGGTGAGCAGAGGAAAGCTGAGTCCAATGTTGACTAATTCCTCAAAGATGAACTGTCCCCTTCAACAACATCCACAATGTAAAACTGATCTCTGTAAGAGATCACGACCCCTACGCACTCTTGTCTCTATTTCTGCTAATTGTTGTTGTTAAGTTCCATTGAATTGAGTATGATTCATGTTGTTTTTATGTGCTATTGAGTCACCTAAGATTCATAGTGACCCTATGTACAATAGCTCTAAACTCTGTTCTATCCTGAGCCTGTGTCACTGTCTTTGAAACACCTACCCCAAACCCATTACGATGCCAATACATCTAATTTAAAGTATTCCTCTCCTGCGTTGTCCTGCCACCCTTCCAAGAATGGCATTCTTCTCCCTGGCCTTGTCCGTCCTAACCACATGCCCAAAGTATGTGAGACAGAGCTTCAAAGTCCTTGCCTCTAAGGATCAGCCTGATTTCACCCTTTCTAGGATAAACCTGTTTGTTCTCTTGGTAGTTCATGGTATATTCAATTGTCTTCCCCAGCACCACAACTCAAAGGCATCAATTCTTCTATCATCTTTGATCATTGTCTAGCTCTCTGATCCACAGCAAGTTATTGCAAAGATTGTGGCCTAAATCAGACATACTTTAGTCTCCAGACTGACATAGTTGCTCTTCAGTATTTTTGAGAGGTCACTGATGACAGATTTCCCCAGAGCAATTAATCTTTTGAATTCCTGACTGCTGATGCCAAGAGTGTTTATTGTGGAGCCAAGCAAGCCAAAATTATTAGCAACCTCAATGTCTTCTCTATCTATCATGGTGCCACCAATCTTCATAGACCCCCGCCTCCCAAATGAACCATTTGGAGGTATGGAGACAGGACACTTTCCTGATTTTGAACCATGCAGTGTTTCCTTGATCTGTTCAAATGACTGCAAGTATAAGTTTCACAATTAAACATTCTGCGATTCCCATTTCTCAAGGTTAGCCACAATTTGTTATAATCCACATAGTCAAATGCCTTTGCATAGTCAATGAAACACAGACATTCCTGTACTCTTTGCTTTCAGCCAAGATTCATCTGATATCAACGATAATATCTCTGGTGCTGTGGCCTCATCTAAAACTGGTCTGACCCTATAAGCAACATTTGAAACTGACATTATTGCTCTTCAATATTTTGGAGAGGTTCCTGACTGCAGATTTGCCCAAAGCAATACGTCTCTTTATCTCCTGACTGTTACCAAGGATGTTGATTGTGAATCCAAGTAAGACAAACTCATTAACTGTTTCAATCCTTTCTCTGTATTATGATGTTACCCACTGGCCCAGTGGTAAGGACCTTTGTCTTCTTGTTGTTAAGATGCAATCTGTATTGAAGAATGTAGTCTTACTGGGTCTGAAATTAATTGTCAATGGGGACTAGGGAGGCAAAGAATAGTAATAATCCAACTTTAGTGAACAGCTAGCTCAAACCAAATTAGCAACAAGATATAATTTTTCAGTTATTACAGACAGCTTCTCAATCAACAAGGAAAGATCCAGATTTAGTCCAGCAACACAAATACAAGAAGCCTGTTTTCCTCCATCGTCCAGTAAACTTGTCTCATAGCAGTCACAGTCAGCCCTTTCTTCAGTTGTTCAAAAAGGAAAATTTTTATCTCTGGTTCCAGGGCTCTATTAGGCTACACTTCATCACAATCTCTCCTCTGGTTAGTTCCAGTCCAATTAACTCTCTTAAATTGCCACAGCTATTGATAGTGTTGAAGAGATTGATCAATTTTGAGTGAATCACATGTCTGCAGTTGAGGGAGCTAAAGACCATGTCCCCGGGGTGGGCTAAGACAATGGATAGAAAAGCCTATCTCAAAAAGTCCTAACACCATAAACCTTCTGAGATTACATCTCAGCATCAAGAAAACAAGAATCCTCACTAGACTAACAGGCAACATCATGATAAATAGAAAAAGATTGAAGTTGCCAAGTATTTAATTTTATTTGGATCTACAATCAACAGTCATGATAGGAGCAGGCAAGAGATCAAAAGATGTGTTACATTGGGAAAATTTGCCCTCAGGTACCTCTCCAAAGTGCTAAAGAATAAGAATCTAAGCCATCTTTTTTTTTTTTTAATTACTTCCTACGTATTTGAAAGGGAGCTCTGGTGGCTTAGTGGTAAGGAGCTGTCAACCCAAGAAACACAGTTCAAATCCACTAGCTGCTCCACAGAGTTAGATAGGCAATCTCCTCCCATGGGATTTACTGAACTCACTGGAGGTTAGCTATGATTAATTAGTTCCTGACTTGATGATACATAACAATAAGGCATTTGAAAGTTAGATAATGAGCAAGAATGAGTAAGAAAAATAATTGATGCCTTTGAATTGCAGTCTGGGTGAAAAAATACTGAATATTCTATTGATTACCAAAAGAACAAACAAGACTATCTTGGAGGAAGTTAACTAAGATGTTCCTTTAAGGCAAGGTGAACTTTATCTCCGATAGTCTGGGCAAATTCTCAGAAAAGATCAGTCCTTGGAAAAAGACATCATGCTTCGTAAGATAGAGGGTCTGAGATAGATTGACACAGAAACTGTAACAAAGGGCTCAAGTATATTAAAGATTATCAGGATGGTGCAAGAAGTTTTTGTTATGTACCATCAAGTCACCTGGCCTGCAACTCATAGCAACCCTATGTACTACAGCACTAACCTTGCCCTATCTTGAGCCAATTCCACTGTCTCTGACACACCTACACCCTTTATCTCAGTTACTGAGTCAATCCATCTTATCCAGGGTCTTCCTCACTTGCACTGTCTCTGCACCCTTCCAAGTAGGATGTCCTTCTCCAAGAACTGCTCCCCCCTGGCAACATACCCAGAGTATGTGAGACGAATCTTCAAAATAGGACAAGATTTATCTATTGTTCGTAGGGTTGCTTTGAGTCATAGTCATCTTGATGACACTTAACAACAACATTGAGCCCTACTGTTATGGGAGCTTTGCAGTGTACCTGTAGCATATTGGTCTGCTAACCAAAAGGCTGTGCATGTTCAGTGATTTAAATTTACCAGAGGCTCTCCAGGGGAAAAAAAAATCTCTTCCCATTAAGATTTGCAGCCTCTGATACCTAATGGAAAGGAATAAAAGACCAAGATGGATGTCAAAAGAGACTGAATATTGTACTAAAGCACTGAGAAGACAAAGCAAAGGGAAGAAGCAGGAAGTTAAGGAGCTGAATAGAAGATTTCAAAGGGCAGCTTAGGAAGACAAAGCAAAGTATTATAATGAAATATGCAAAGATCTGGAGTTGGGAAATCAAGAGGGCTGAACTCACTTGGCATTTCTTAAGCTGAAGTAACTGAAGAACAAATTCAAGCCTCGAGTTACAATACTTACAGATAATGTGGGTAGAATATTTAATGATCCAGGAAGCATTAACAGAAGATGGAAGAGATGTGGCTCTTCTCACGAGATGCAGCTTGTAAGAAACCTTACTATCATTCTATTGCAAGATACCAAGGCCTGTATGGCATGGCCAGCCCCAGGGCATCTTCCAGTCACCACTTCTTCAGCATCTTCTAAAAAGCTGTGGCCCAACCCAGACACACTAACACCCTGGCCAGTGACAGAACCACTGGTGGCCAGCTTAAGGGGCTGCAGTTTCTCTGCCCAGCTACAATCCCTACTGACCAATGCAAGGAGCACAAATATCACAAGTACTTTGGGGGGAACACTGCTATTGGGCTACACCATGAAGGACCTTTCAAGCTCAAGTGAAAGGGCATGGTATAGCTCAAGCCAGGTGGGAACACCCTTTCTGGAAGGGAACAACAGGCTTCCTGGTTTACCATTCAGGTACTACAGAGGAAATGCTGCTGCAGAGCCCTCGGCCCACATATACAGGTCCTTCACAAAACATTGCCATTCTCTGGGTCACTATATTGTTACAACAACCTAGCATCTACTAAGAAAAGACTCACATGATATCAAGAAAGCAAGAATCCGCCTCAATCATCATGACAAAACAAAATAACTCTTCTCCTAAAAAAGCAGACTAAATGAATACCCTAGATAGAACCAGAAGAAATATGTTGATGTGTAGTTATTTGAACAGCCACAGAAGAAGATGCAAATGATGGAAGAAACTATGAAAATCATTAAGAGCAAATAATCTAGAAAATGATCCAGAAGAAATATACTGATGAGGAGCAACTTGAACAGCAGTGCAAGAAAATGCAAATGATGGAAGAAAGAATTGATAGCATAGACAAAGAGGTAAAAGAGCTTAAAAAATAATCACAAGACAGAGAAGGTATAGCCAACACAATACTGGGAATAACAGAAAAACACGAAAATGCAATCCAGAATATCAAGACCAAAATGGCAGAAGTATCCAGCATATTGATAGGACAAAAAAGTAGAACTGAAGAGATGGAACAAAGAATCAGTGAGCTTGAAGACAAGAGCCTCACTAGACTAGAATAAAAATCAGAGATGAGATATAAAGAAAATGAAGAAAACATTACAATATCTGGGATGACATCAAAAGGAACAACATATGTATGATTAGAATTCCAGAACAAGGGAATAACAGGGCAATCACTGAAAAGATTGTTTAAGAAGTACTAGAAGAAAACTTCCCAGGTATTTTGAAGAATGGGGAAAATCCACATCCAAGAAGCCCACCAAATACCAAATAGACTAGACCCAAAAAGAAAAACAGCAAGCAATATCATAGTCAAATTCTCCAAATTAAAAGATAAGGATAGAATTCTAAAAGTAGCAGGAGAAAAACCAAGAATCACTTACAAAGGGGAAGCAATTACATTAAGTTCTGATTTCTCAGCAGAAACCATACAAGCTAGAAGACAATGAGATAGCAGATACAGAAAGGTGTAAGAAAAAAAAATTGCCAGCCAAGGATCCTATACTCAGAAAAGCTCTCCATCAAATATGAAGGATAAATTAGATCTTTTGCAGGAAAGAAGAACCTTAAAGGATTTGTGGAAACAAGACAAAAAGTACAAGAAATATTAAGTGAAGTCCATCACTTGGAGATGCCAAAGGAAAGTAGATGGACCATAATAACCAGAAACAACAGAAAAAGAAATACGACAAACTGTCTATGGTAAAACCTGTCCTGATAATAATCACACTTAATGTGAATGGACTAATTGTGCCAATTAAGAGAAAAAGAGTAGCAGAATGGATAAAAAAACCAAAGCCCATCAATATCTTGCCTACTAAAGATACATTTTAAAAATAAGAAGAGAAAGACTCAAAATCAATAAGAGAAATGCAAATAAAAACCACAGTGAGATACCATCTCACGCCAGTAGCAATGACAATGTTTAACAAGACATCAAATAATAAATGTTGGAGAGCATGTGGAGAGATAGGAACTCTTATACATTGTTGGTAGCATTGTCAAATGGTGCAACCACTCTGCAAGGCAGTTTGGCGTTTCCTCAAAAGACTGAACATAGAAATTACATATCACCTAGCTATTCACTCTTTGGAATATACCCTGAGAGAATGAGGACTGAGGCACAAATGGAGACTTGTCCCCCAATGTTCATAGCAACATTATTCACCATTGCAAGAACATGAAAACAGCCAAAATAACCAACCACAATTGAATGGATTGAGAAATTATGGTACATTCACATGATGGAACACTACACAGCATGCAGGAGCAATCATTACTACCTAAAATTACTAAAATTACTGCCTAACTTGAGAAGGACTGGAGAACATTATGCTGAGTGAACTAACTCAGTCCTATAAGGACAAATACAGTATAAAACCATTTTTGTAGAAAGTGTATGAGGATCCAAGGAGGTGGCCAGAGGGATGAGAATGAGTGGGGTGGTTAATCATAGGGTTGCACAATTTGATGGGTGGATGGAGGGGAGGTTGGAGGAAATGGGAAAGATCCAGTTTGAAAATGTGAAAAACAATGTATATGAACTTAGTAAATAAACCACACCAATGCTTACGGCCACATTATTCATCATCACAAGAACATGAAAATGGCTTAAAGTCCATTCAACAAAATGGATTGAAAAATTGTGGCAAATTCACACAATGGAATACAATGCAACAATCAGGAACAACAATTTAAAAAAATACTACATAACTTGGGAGAGACCGAAGAACATTATGTTGAGTGAATTAACTCAGTCTATTTGTTGTTGTTGTTGTTGATTGCCTTTGAGTAAAAAACTACTCATAGCAACCCTATGAATAAATGACCTAAAACCTTTTTATAACTATCATAATTTATCAAAGTTCATAGAATTTCCAGAGGCATATTTTTTAGCAAGTGGATGCAACTCCTGCTTCCAAATCTGTCTTAAACTGAGAATTCCACCAAACACAGCCCACCATGGGTAACCATTATGGTATTTGACACCCCAATGGCACAAGTTTCAACATCACAGCAACCCTAGTTACCTTAGTACAGCATATTGACAGAAGAGTGTATACCACTTAAAAGAATGTTCTCCAAAATATCAACCAAGTTTTACATACAAAGACCCTCCCTGAGGTTTTGTTGACTCTAAAGAGGCTTAAATTGAAAAAAAAAACCACCAATATAGTATGTTTTTGTTATGTTATGTGTTGTTGAGTCACCTGCAACATCTAGTGATCCTATGTACAGTAGCTCTGAACCATTCTCTGTCCTGAGCCAGTCTCACTAATTCTGACACACAAACCCCCATTGCCCCATATACCATATCAGTCCATCTCAACCAAGGTCTTCCTCTCCTGCGCTGTCCCTCCACCCTTCCGAGGATGATGTCCTTCTTCAAGGACAGTCTTTCCTGGCCACTTGGCCAAAATATGTGAGACAGTGCTTCAAAATCCTAGTCTCCAAGGCAAGACTTGGTTTCACCCTCTCCAATCTGTCTTAGACTGATTTTTTTTCCCCTTGGCAGTCCATGGTATATTCAAGACTCTTCTCCAGCACCACAACCCGAAGGCATCCATTTTTCTGTTATCCTTAGTCATTGTCCAGTTCTCTAAAATATAACAAGTAATTGAGGAGACCATGGCCTGGATTAGATGCACCTTTGTCTCTAGGCTGACAGCACTGCTTTTCAGTATCCTAGTAAGGTCCTTGATAGCAGATTTTCCCAATGCAATTCATCTTCTGATTTTCTGACTGCTGGTGCCAAAAGTGTTGATTGTGGAGTTGAGCAAGCTGTAGTTGCTAACAACCTCAATCTCTTCTCCATCTATCATGGTGCTACCAATTTGGCCCAGTGGTGAGAACCATTGTCTCCTTGATGTTGAGCTTCAATCCATATGGAAGACTACAGTTTTTTACCTTCTTCAGCAAGTGCTCCCAGTCTTCTTCTGTTTCAGCAAGCAAGGTTTTGTCATTTGCATATCATAAGTTGTTGATAAGTCTTCCTTCCATCTTGATTCTACAAGGACAAATACTGAATAAGGTCATTACTGTAAAAGTAGAAAGTTATCTCATGAAACATGTGTGGAGATTCAAGAGGGGAAGGATGGGAGTAGAGGGGTCAGGATGGGTAGGGGCAAAATCACAGAGTTGCACAATTTGTTGGGTGGAGAGATAGGTTAAAGGAAATGGGGAATATTTAGTGGGGACCTGAAAAGATAAGGTAATGATGGGCACAGTCTAATGTTGATTAATTTTATAAAACAATGTGTGGGGCT
Organism: Elephantulus edwardii; assembly: GCF_000299155.1. NCBI lineage: Eukaryota > Metazoa > Chordata > Mammalia > Macroscelidea > Macroscelididae > Elephantulus > Elephantulus edwardii. The sequence goes on from NW_006399829.1 coordinate 12,071,009, forward strand.
GATTGTATGATGCACTATGTGAATGAAGAATAGTATGAAACATAATGTATACAAACTTTGTGAGCAAACCAATATAAAATTTAAAAATTATAAAAAATTTCACTCCTCAGAAGCATTAAATTTCAATATATTTTTTTCCAAAACTCACCCTCCATTCTTTCCATGTTTGACTGTGACTTCAAAGAAGAAGTAAAATTTGGATTCTTAGGTAGGGAGAGCTAATTCCTTCAGAGGTTTAGCCAATAGAAATGTTGGTAGTTTAAACCCACCAGCTGCTCTGTGGGAGAAAGAAGGGCAGTGTGCTCTTTCAGAAAGATTTACAACCTCAGAAACCTGAAAGAGGATCACGACAAGTCTGAGACTTGAAGGCAGTGGGTTTATCCCTAATAACAGCCAAAAGCACCCAGTGAATTCAAAGTATCAAATTGTTTTGTTTGCTTAAAAGTTCAGGTTATTTCTCTTAATGAAAGTGGGCCATTTTAATGTCAGTAACGTCTATAACTAGGTTGGAGTTTTAGAAATTAGCTCTAAAATATGGGAGGAAAGCTGTCAGTCACCTGGTGAGGAGTTTTGATTCCATTTAGCCCTGGAAGAGTTCTATATCTTAAAGTTGCTATAATTTAAGTCACAAAGTAGTAAGAGTTTGATGACCGTGGAGGCTGGAAATACAAAATTTTGTTTCTCAGCCCCATCCCCCAAATCACTGAGAAGTAATCTGATTAAATAATTCTACATTCGAGGACACATCCATACCATTCTGAGGTTAATCTAATTAAGTAGAAAACCTCAGCTGTGGCAAGTATTTCAATACTTAACCATCTGCTTTTGTCTCTTCCAGATCAATCTAAATGTAATTTCTTGGCATTGGGCTTCTTGCCAGTTTTGCAAATAGGTTTTATTTTTATAACACACAAGAGATCCAGGAACTTCTATTTTTTAACAGGAAATAATAGAAAAACAGAGTTGTGTTGGTTTTAGTTTTTTAGAGAAAGCAGGAACTAGTGATGTACAAGCCCTGGAGTAGACATAACCATCTATGGCCTGCTTTCCCGTGTTCAATAAAACACCAAGGTTTTATTAGGTGGTTTTTACTCTGGGCTACCATGATGGATTTCTTTGCTGTTTTGGGGAGAGAGAAGGTTAAAGAGAAGAAAAGTAAAGAAAAGGAAAGCTTTTTTTGTGAAAACAAAAAATCAGTGAAATTCAGACAGTTCCTATATTGTACTCAATCAGATTTCTGAAAGTTCCTTTGCAAATTGGCTATCAGAGCCCCAGAGCCCTGGAGATAAAGACTGGCCCCAGGCAGCCAATCAAAAAGAGTGCATCCCCCAGGAACACAACTCACTTTTTTGCAATTACTATGAGAAAAAAAGTTAATTAGGGTACTTTAAATTATCAAAGTACATAATGTGCTTTTTGATGAATCTAAACCAATGCTATTTCTAGAAATTCAGGCCAGAGAAGGATTTGGGGAGGCAGTTATCAGAGGATTCTGCAGTGGGAGGATTCTTCCCCTACCTGCAATGCTCTCCATGCAGCACCATCACTGAGGGGTGGGGGAGGGAGAGGGGGCCTCTTGTCAACATAAGGCTGAGAGTCATTCTTTTCTGTTGTCACTTGTTCAGATCTTTGCCTGTAAAGACAGGAAAAAGAAGCTTAATTGAGAAATACCCTACTCTGGCCATGTGCTTATTTTGCAATGGACAAGAAAGCAATAGAAATCTAATATTTATTTCTTTAATAATATTTTAAAAGGGAGAGGTGTCCTTTAAGTCTAGAAGGACTATCTGGGAGAAAAGTTCCTTATCAAGTTTAAATCTCTTGACTGTTGCAGTTTGCCTCTCCATCCTACAACCTACAGTTGACCTCTACTCCCTTCTGTTAACATCATGGTAGGACCTCGGAACCTTGTATCAGAAAGGGCATTTCAATAGGAAAAAAAAGAGGAAAATTTCGTTTCAATCATTAACTGAATTGCTGTTCAGTCAAACATTATTGATTTGATCTGAATCATACTTTATTTCCTGGTTTTCTTTCCTTCTCTGGATCCACAATCAACACCGATAGCAGCAATATGGTATACTCCACTGAGTCAGAACCAACTTACAGCTGACCTTTTGGTAGGATTTCAGAGGCTGTAAGTCGCACAGTGATGAGAATCTTTGTCTCCTTGATGTTAAGCTACAATCCACACTGAAGGCTACAGACCTTGGCCTTCTGCAGCAAGCACTTCAGGTCTTCTTAAGTTTCAGCAAGCAAGGTTGTGTCATCTGCTTAACATAGGTTGATGATGAGTCTATCCCACTCCTGATGCCATATTCCTCCTCATAAAGCCCAGCTCTCCGAATGATCTGTTCTGCATACAGATTGAAGAGGTATAGAGACAGGATGCATCCCTGATGCACTCCTTTCCTCCTGATTTTGAACCATATAGTGTTTTCCTGCTCTGTTCTGAGGACTAATTCCTGATCCAAGTATATGTTTCACATAAGCACAATCAAGTATTCTGAGATTCCCATTTTAAACAATTTGTTGTGATCCACACAGTAAAATGTCTTTGCATAGTCAGGAAACACAGATAGACATTTGTCTGGTGCTCTTTGTTTTCTGCCAAGATTCATCTGACATTGGCAGTATGTCTTTTCTGCAACAATCTCTTCTAAACCTAGCTTGTATTTAAGGTAGTTCTCTGTCAATGTACTCCTCCAGACATTTCTGAATGATCTTCAACAGGATTTTGCTAATGTGTGTTATTAGTGGATGTTGTTATTGTTGTTATGTGCCGTCGACTCATAGCGACCCTATGTACAACAGCCCTAAACTCCGCTCTGTCCTGTGCCAATCGCACCATCCCCAATACACCCATCCCAATTGCCCCAGTCACTGAATCAATCCACCTCATAGAAGGTCTTCCCCTCCTGCTCTGTCCCTCCACCCTACCAAACATGATGTCCCTCTCCAAGGACCAGTCCCTCACAACATGTCCAAAGTATGTTAGATGGAGCCTCAGAATCCTTGCCTCCAAGGAGCTGCCTGGTTTGACCCTTTCCGGGATGAATCTGTTTGTTTTCCTAGCAGTCCATGGTACTCTCAGTACTCTTCTCCAGCATCACAGCTCAAAGGCATCAATTCTCCTTTTATCCTCCTTAGTCATTGTCCAGCTCTCTGATGCATAACAAGGGATTGCAAAGACCAGGGCCTGTATCAGACTCACCTTAGTCTCCAGAGAGACACCATTGCTCTTCAGTACTTTGGAGAGGTCCCTAACAGCAGACTTTCCCATCGCAATATGTCTTTTGTTGGACAATTTCCACACTCTGTGAGGTCACCTTTTTTTGAATGGGAATAAATATTGCTCTTTTGAAGTCAGTTGGCCAAGTATTTGTCCCGGAGATTTCTTGGCACAACTTGGTAAGCGCATCCAGGACATCATCTTCTGCAGAGGCTCAAGGACTGCAGTCTTCAGTATGGACTGAAACTCAACATCAAGAAACAAAGATTCTCACCACTGGGCCAAGTGGCAGCATCATGATAGATGGAGAAGAGATAGAGGCTGTTAAAAATTACAGCTTGCTCAACTCCACAATCAACACTTTAAAAAAAATTATACTAGTTTATTTACAAAATTAAAATACATTGTTTTTCACACCAGATCCTTCCCATTTCCCTCACCACCTCCCATCAAATTGTATGACTCCATGATTAACTCCTCCCTCACATCTCCATACTCATCTGCTTCCACCCGCCTCCTCCCGCTTGGATCCTCTTACTCATTTTACAATATAGGTTTTATATAGCATTTGTCCTAATTTGATGGAGTTAGTTTACTCAGCATAATGCTCTTCAGTCCCTCACAAATTAAGTAATAATTTTATACTGGTTTACATACAAAGTTCATAAAGTTCATATACATTGTTTTCACACCACACCTTTGCCCTTTCCTTTACCAATCCCTCCTTGCACCCATCAAATTGTGTGACTCTAAACTCCCCTCTCTCCTCCTTGGATCCTTGTACATGCTCTGCAATAATGGCCCTATACAGTATTTGTCTTTATGAGACTTAGATGCTCTCCAGTTCCTCCCATGTTAGGTAGTAATTACAAAATCATTGCTTCTGTGTGTTGCATACTATTTCACTGCGTGAAAGTACCATAATTTCTCAATCCATTCCATTGTTGTTGGGCATTTGGGCTGTTTCCATGTTATTGCTATTGTGAATGATACTGCTATGAACATTGGTGTATAAGTCTCTGTGCCTCAGTTCTCATTCTGTCAGGGTATATGCCAACCAGTGAAATAACGGGGTCATAGAGAATTTCTATGTGCAGCTTTTTGAGGAAATGCCAAACTGCCTTCCAGAGTGGTTGTACCATTTGACAATACCACCAACAATATATAAGAGTTCCTATCGCGCCACGTCCTCTCCAACACTTATTACTTGATGCCCTGCTAAACTGTGCCATTGCTACTGGAGTAAGATGGTATCTTTGTGTGGTTTTGATTTGCATCTCTCTTATTGAGAGTGATTTGGAACATTTCTTCATGTGTTTGTTGGCCATCTGAATGATCTACTCTGTGAAAAGTCTTTCCATGTCTTTTGCCTATTTTGTAATTGAATTATTTGCCCTTTTTTCTTCTGAAGGCCTTGTAGGATTCTGTAAGCTTTTGTTATGAGATCCTTGTCTGAGACAGTATTGCCAAGTGTTTGTTCTCAGTCAGTAGGTTTTCTTTTCAACCCTGTTGGGGAAAGGTTTTGATGAGCACAGAGATTTAATCTTTAAAAGGTCCCATTTATTAATTTTATCCTCTTCAGATTGTGTATTTCTGGCTGTATTTGGCAGTCCTTTTATACCATAGACTAGACCTGCTAAGCTTGGTCCCAATTTGTCTCTTATGAGTTTTATGGTTTGGGGCTTTATTCCAAGGTCTCTGATTCACCTTGAGTTGATTTCTGTGTATAATATAAGATGTGGATTCTGCTTTAGCTTTCTACAAGTAGCAGTCCAGTTTTACCAGCACCATTTGTTGAGGAGGTTATCATTTTCCCATTTGAAAGGCTTGATTTTCTTATTGAATATCAGTTGATCATAGATAGATGAGTCCATTTCTGGGTTTTAAATTCTGTTCCGTTGGTCTATGTGCCTATCTTTATACCAGTACTATGCCGTTTTGGTTACCACTCCTGTGTAATAGGTTTTGAGGTCAGAGCTTGCTATGCTTTCCACTTCATTTTTGTTTTTAAGAAATAATTTGCCTGTTTTGCATCTCTTTCCTCTTCAAATATACTCGACAATATTCCTTTCAATCTCCTTGAAAAATGAATTTGGTATCTATATTGGGATTGCATTGAACGTGTAGATTACTTTTATTGGGATTGTTGTTTTTACAATATTGAGTCTTCCTGTCCATGAACCCCATGAACATGGAGAGAGGATGAAAGACACACAAGCATTGAGAATGCTCCTTCATAGGGTCACTATGAATCGCCTGCGACTCAACGGCATTTAACAGCAACAATCCATGAACAGAGCACATTTTCCTATTGATTTAGATCTTTTATTGTGCGTTGCAGCAAAGTTATGTAGTTTTCTTTGTACAGATCTTTCCTATCTTTTGTTAGGTTTATTCCCAAGTATCTCATTTTGTGATTGGCTACTTTAAATGGTATTGCTTTCTTACTTTCCTTCTCTGAGTTCTCTCTGTTACTGTGGAGGAATCTCACTGATTTTTGGATGTTTCTTATATCCTGACATTCTGCTAAATTGATCTACTAGCTCTAATAGGGGTTTTTGTTGTTGTTCTTATTTTTTGTTGTTGTTGTTGAGTCCTCGAGGTTTTCTATGTACACTATCATATTATCTGCATAAAGCAACAATTTAACCGTCTCTTTGCCTATCAGGATGGCTTTTATTCCCTTCTCTTGTCATATTGCCCTAGCAAGTTCTTCCAATATGATATTGAATAGCAGTGGTGACAGTGTATGTCATTATCTAGTTACTGTTAGCAGAAAAAAAAATGTTTCTAGTCTTTCCTCACTGAGAATAATATTGGCTCTTGGTTTTGTCTGTATACTTTTGACTATGTTGAGGAAATTCCCTTATATTCCAATTTTTCTGAGTGTTTTAATGAGGAAGTAGTGTTGGATTTTGTTAGTTGCCTTTTCTGCATCAATTTCCAGGATGATATGGTTCTTCTTACTTGTTTTGTAGATGTGGAGAATTACGTTGATTGTTTTTCTTATGTTGAACCATCCTTGCATACCTGTTATGAATCCCACTTGGTCATGATGAATTCTTTTTTTAAATGTACTTTTGGATCTGTCAGCTAGGGTTTTGTTAAGAATTTTACCATCCGTGTTCATGAGAGATATTGGTCTGTAGTTTTCTTGTTTTGGAATATCTTTGCCTGGTTTGCCATTAGACTTATGCTTCCTTCATAGAATACCAGTGGGAGTGCTCCTTCTTTTTCTATATTTTGAAATAAGAAGAATTGGTGATAAATCTTCTCTGAATATTTGGTAGAAGTTAGCTGTAGATCCATCTGGTCCAGGAATTTTTTTGTAGGGTAGTCTTTTTATGACCCTGTCCATTTCTTCTTTCATGATGGATCTGTTCAAGTGTTCTACAATTGACTCTGTCAATCTGAATAGGACATGAGTTTCAAGGAATTTATCCATTTCCTCTAAGTTTTCAAATTTATCTGAGTATGTTGTTGTTATGTGCTGTTCAGTCACCTGTGACTCATAGTGACCCTATGTATGACAGTCCTAAATCCTACTCTATCCTGTGCCAATCTCACTGTCTCTGACATACCTACCACCATTACTTCAGTCTCTGAATCAATTAATCTCATCGAAGGTCTTCCTCACCTGTGCATCCCTCCACCCGCCCAAGCATGGTGTCCCTCTCCAAGCATTGGTCTCTCTTTGCAACATGTCCAAAGTATGTCAGATGAAGCTTCAGAATCCTTGCCTCCAAGGAGCATCCTGGTTTCCCCCTTTCCAGGACAAACCTATTTGTTCTTTTAGCAATTCATGGTATATTCAACACTCTTCTCTAACACCACAGCTCAAAGGTATCAATTCTACTTATAACATCCCTAGTCACTGCCCAGCTCTTTGATGCATACCAAGTGATTGCAAAGACCATCGACGGTATCAGGTACCGCTTAGTCTCCAGACTGACATCATTGCTCTTCAGTACTTTGGAGAGGTCTCTAACAGCAGGCCTTCCCATCACAATATGCCTTTTAATTTCCTGGCTGCTAGCTCCAAGAGTGTTGATGGTGGAGCCAAGAAAATTATAGCTATTAACAATTTCAATCTCTTCATCATCTATCATGACGCTGCCAATTGGCCCAGTGGTGAAAAATCTTTGTTTTCTTGATATTGAACTTCAATCCATATTGAAGGATGCAGTCTTTGACCTTCTGTAGCAAGTGTTTCAGGTTCTCCTCAGTTTCAGCAAGTGGGGTTGTGTCACTTGCATAATGCAAATTGTTGATGAGTCTTTCTCCAATCCTGATGCCACATTTCTCCTCATAGAGTCCAACCTCCCAGATAATCTGTTCAGCATGTAGATTTAAAAGGTATGGTGATAGGACACATCCCTGCCATACACCCTTCCCAATTTTGAACCATGTAGTGTTTCCCTGTTCTGTTCTGAGGACTACCTCCTGGTCCAAGTATAGGTTTTGCATTAGCATGATACTGGGATTCTCATTCTCCTTAGAGTTAGCTAGAGTTTATTGTGATCCACACAGTCAAACATCTTTGGGTAAGTATAGCTTTTCATAATATTCTGATATTATAGATTTCATTTTCTCTGGTTCTGTTATGATGTCACTTCTATCATTCCTTAACTGAGTTATTTGTGTCTTCTCCTTTTTTTCTTTTGTTAAGTTTGCCAATCGTTTGTCAATTTTATGAATCCTTTTGAAAAACCAGGTCCTTGCCTTATTGATGGTTTTGATTGTTTTTCTGTTTTTCTTTCTCATTGATTTCATTTCTTATCCTTATAATTTCCTTTCTTCTAGAGGGTGTTGAGTTAGATTGTTGTTCTTTTTCTATTTGATGAAGATGATGAGTTACATCATTTATTTTGCTTCTTTTTTGATTTTTTTTTATGTGTTTGCCTATTGCTATGAACTGGCCCCTGAAGACTGCCTTAGTTGTATCACAAGCAACACTCTTAATATCGTCAGTCAGTAAATCAAAAGACTAATTGCATTGGGAAAATCTGCTGTCAGGGACCTCTCCAGAAGACTGAAGAGCCACGATGTCAGTCTAGAGACTAAGGTGAGTCTAATCCAGGCCATGGTTTTTGCAATTGCTTGGTATGCAACAGAGAGCTGGACAGTGTCTAAGGATGACAGAAGAAGAATAGACATGTTCGAATTGAGGTACTGGAGAAGAGTCTCAAACATGTCATAGACTGCCAAGGAAACAAATAGGTCTGTCTTGGAGTGGATGAAACCAACTGTCTCTTTCACTTTGGAGGCTAGGATTTTGAAGTTCTGTCTCACATACTTATGCCACGTGGCCAAGAGAGACTGGTTCTCAGAGAAGGAAATCAAGCTAGGAAGCGTGGAAAGGCAGCACAAGAGAGGAAAACCCCTGATGAGATGAATTTATACAGTAACTAGGGCAATGAGTGTTGGTGTGTCAGAATTAGTGATACTGGCTCAGGACAGGATAGGGTTCAGAGTTGCTGTACATAGGGCCATTATACATCACAGGTGACTCGATGGCACATAATAACAACCAGGTGCACAGAAGGAGACTACCCACCATTTTGCTGCAGAGCTGCTAATGTATTTGAACCATATGCCTTTGGGTTGACAGCACAGCTCCTTCAGCCACCAGTGCTTCCCAAGGTAACAGTAGTCGATAAATAAATAGACTTGTTGTTGTTGTTGTTATGTGCTGTCGAGTCGCTTGCAACTCATAGCGACCCTGTGTACAACAGCCCTAGACTCCGCTCTGTCCTGTGCCAATCGCACTGTCTCTGACACT
>NW_006399829.1:12081152-12095781 GCF_000299155.1 Elephantulus edwardii
CACATTCTGTTGGGTCACCTTTCTTTGGGACATTGTCAAAATCTGTTATCATGGACCTATCCAAGATGCTAAGGAGCAATGATATTAGTTTAAAGACTAAGATGTGCCTGATCCAAGCTATGAGCTTTCAAATTATGTTCATTGCACATATTCTGGACATGATATGAGGAAAAACTAGCCCTTAGAAATAGATATGCTGGGGAAAATGAAAGGTAAGAGAAAGAAGGGCTTCCCCAACAAGATAGATTGATGTGGTGACTGTAACAATGGGTTCAAGTATGTTGGACAGCATGATAGGGAAAGTTTGTGATCTGTTGCTCATGGAGTCATCAAGAGTAATATTGGACTGGATGGTAACTCCCATATAGACCAAATGCAAATGGACCCCTCCTCCCATGAATAAATACGATGATCTTTTGCATTTGATAGGTTAACTCTTAAATATCTCACCCTCTTTGTGACTGGGGACAACCCAGTGATTTGTTGGCAACCATATTAAGGGGGAGTTGTTCTTGTTGTGTTGTGTGAAGTCAGAATAATTGACCCTCCGGTGGATTTTCAGAGGCAGTAAATCACAGGTGAGAAGATTGCCCATTCTTGTCTCATAGAGGAGCTGGTGGGTTTGACCCTCATGCCTTTGGGATTAGTTGAGTCTTTATCCATAACGAGGGAAATGGAAGTAGAGATGAGTAAGGGGACACATCTATCCCTGGATACATCTGTCTGAAGAGGGCAGTCTGATTTAGGTATTTGTAACTCATATATTTGTTGATTTATTGGTAGAATGTTTGCTTCTATTAGGATACTCGCTGTCTTATTTACCTAGTGCTGTTATCACAGAGATACTTCAAGAGATGACTTTAAGACACATTAAAATTCACTTTCCTGCTTCAACTTTCAGTCAAACAATAGGCAGGTTCATTTGTTGTTGTTGGTAGTGGTATCAAGCCTACAACTCATGGTGATGCTGTGTGAACAACAGGCCGTAACCTCACACAATCTTTTGATCATCTTTACCCTTTCTGCTGTGCCCAAGTGCACTGTTGCAAATTCCTCATCAATCCGTTTTATTGACAGTTTCCTTCTGTTTCATTGACCCCCTCTCTTTTCTGGCAAGATGTTTTTTCCTAATGAGAGGTCCTTCCTAACAACAGATCCAAAGTGTGTGAGATAAAGTTTCATCATCATTCATTCTAATGAGCTTTCTAGACAGTATGGATGTTTGCAGCTGTTTCTCCTTATTTTGAGTTTTGCCACATACGCAAATGAAGGTTCTTCATTGGATGAAATCTTTACTCCATGAAAGTCATTGAGGTCGACTCTGTTTTCAGGAGGCAACTATTTCCCAGATGCATTGTGGGTGTCTTTAAACCAGAGGCTCAACTCCTGGCAGTGTATCCAACAATATTCTTCTGTTACTTAAAGTGTTTCTGAAGACCTGTTATTTTAGAAATGGATAGCCAGTTTGCTTCTTAATGTGGAAGCTCTGCTGAAACCTGTCCCCCACTTGTGACCCTGTTGGTATTTTAAATGCCAGTGGTATAACTTCCAGCATCACAGCAACACACAGACCACCACAATACAGTCAAGTGGCAGATGAGTGATGGAGATAGGCCTATGAAGTGACCAATAACACCCAGGAAAGCATTCCTTAGAATAACTAATCACATAAAATAGAAAGAGCAGAAAAAAGCAGAATTTGCCCAACAATCATCTACATTATACAAATGACATAGCTTCGCAAAAAATGAAGAAAACTTAAGGCAATTCCTGCAGAAAGTCAATGATCTTTGCTGTTGCTCTTTGCCATTAAGTTGGAATTGACTCATAGTGGGTTTTTCAGAGGCTTTAAAATCATATGAGAGGAGATTGTTCATTTTTCTTTCTCACAGCAGCTGGTGAATTTGAACCACCTGCTTTTGGGTTGGCAGCACAACTACTTACTTCTAGACCATCAGTATAGATTACAATTCAATATCAAAAAAATAAAGATCTTCATACTAGACTAATGGACAACATCATAAGAAATAGAAAAAAATTGAAGCTGTGAATGACAACATTTTACTTGGATCCACAATACCATGATGCCAGCAGTGAAGAAATCAAAAGGCATATTGCATGGGGGAAATCTACTGTCAAAGACCTCTCCAAAGTTAGAAAGTGTAATGATGTTAGTTTAGGTGTGCCTGACCAAGTCATGGTATGTTCAACTGCTCCTTATGCTTCTGAAAGGAGGGTAATGCTTAAGAATGACTGAAGAAAAATTGGTGATTTTGAACTGTGTGTTGGCAAAGAATACAGAATATCCTATAAACTGCCAAAAGGGCAATCAAGCCTATCTCAGAAGAAATGCAAACCAACATGCTTGTTAGAGGTAAGCATGATGAAATTTTGTCTCATATACTTTGGCCATATTTTCAGGAGTCAGTCCTTGGGAATAAACATCATGCTAAGAAAGGCAGAGGCTTCAGAGAAAGAGAGGAAGACTGCCAACTAGATGGATTGATTCAATTTCTGTAACAATGAGCTCAAGCATGTCAGAGATTATGCAGACGGCCCAAGATAGGGCAAGTTTCAGAATTTTTTTTTCATAAGGTTTCTATAGTCATAGTCAACTGGATGACTCACAGTAACAACAAAGCCCTGAAGGCACTAAGGAGTAGGATAGAAGGATTAATGGAAGGGAGAATTACAGGGAGAAAATAAGAAAAGTGATATTATCTGATAGGCATTACAATTGTTGTTGTTGTTTACTACACTGTCAGAATTGACCCATTACTGACCCTCCAGAAAATTTTCAGAGGCAGTTAATTACACAAGAGGAGACAAAAAATGTGTATGAATAATAAGTGAAAACTTTTATTTAAATCACAGTAAAATTAAATGTGGGAAAAATATTTTCTTATAGCTTATAAGGCCTTAAGCCTTTAGTGTCAGCTCTAAGGGAGGTCAGCTATCCCTATTCATTTGAGGGAAAGGATCTTCAGCATGTAGCTCAGATATTGAGTATTTGCCCGAGTCCTGACCTTCCCTGGTGTCAAGGAGCTTCCTAAGGCAGAGATGCATGTCCAAAAGGATGAAATCCATTCCTACAAGTTTGTCTTTGGCTGTAGTAAGATTCTTTCCCTATTGGCTTGCTTTCTATCTCGTAATATTTGGAAATGGTTTTGTGACCAGTATATAATGAAATAAAACAAAACATTATTATTTTGGTAGCCATTGTTTGGAAATGCTCTTGGGATCCTGAGGGCTTGGGTGTTCACAGAGTTAGTAGTTGATGTTGTGAAGTGCTGTAAATTGAGGTCATAGGAGTTGAGGTCCTGTGAGTTGAGGTACTCAGAGTTGACTTTTAGGGTCAAAGTGACCCTATGAGGAACAGAACTGATCCCTGTCCTGCCCTGTGCTATCCTCATCATCTCTGAAATACTTGAGCCCAGTGCTGAAGCTACTGTATCTTCGAGTGACTTTCAGTTTGTTTATTTTTAATAAAATTTTTACTTTAATTGTGATTTAATGAAAGCTGACAGAAAAGTTAGATTTTCATTCATTCATTGCTTCACATTTTACCTCCTCTCCCTGCCTGCCCCCTCCCCAGTTCACTTTTATTTTTAATATTGTTCATTGTTACACAATTAATCTTCCTCTCCCCTCCCACCAGTCCTCTTTGCAATGTATCTCTTATTCTCAGTTGTTGTCATATGTGTAATGCCTAATCCTATATTCCTTTTAAATAGTTCTTTCCTTCCATCTCTTCCAATACAGTATTCATGACTTTCAATTTGGGCTCTAACTCTAAGACTATATATAGCTACCCACACTCCTCTTTTGTATATAAGGCTTTCTAAGGCCTGTTATTTAAGAAGTGAATGGCCAATACTGTTTTCTAGTCTTTCTTAATCTGGGAGCTCTGTTGAATCCTATGAGTGATCCTGCTTGGCATTTGAAACACAGGTGGCATATCTTCCAACATTATTGCCATACACAAGTCACCCTAGTACAGCAACTGACAGATAGTTAGTCACAGTAATAATAAAAGCAAATGATGAAAGTAAACATATTTAGAAAATATCAAAGATTTAAGTAAACAGGCCTGCAATGGACAAGGAGAGTTCGCTTTCCACTTTGGAGATAAAGGGAGGAAGACAAAGAGATCAAAGGAGGAAATGCAAGGAGGAAGGTGGCAGCTTGCAACAAGCAACAATAAGCTAACACTTCTTTAATACTTTTTCAAAAGGAGAAGTTTCCTTTTAATCCAGAAGGACAATTGAAAGATACTTCCTTTTCAGTTTGGAAACACTTAACCTTTTAAACTAGGACAATGGTAAGAACGATTTTTGTCTTCTTTTATTGCTTTCTTCATCATTAAAGATTTTGCTCATAAGTAATGCAACTCAGCCCTCAAATTTGTGCTTTCTACAGAACACTTGACTGTGCATATGTGGAACCTATACTTGGACCAGGAGGTAGTCATCAGAACAGAGCAAGGAAACACTGCATGGTTCAATATTGGGAAAGATGTGCATCAAGGATGTGTCCTATCTCCATATCTTTTCAATCTATATGTGGAACAGATTATCTGGAAGGATGGGCTCTATGAGGAGAAGTGTGGCATCAGGATTAGAGGCAGACTCATCAACAATCTGCGTTATGCAGATGACATAACCCTGCTTGCTGAATGAAACTGAGGAGGACCTGAAGTGCTTGCTGCAGGGGGTCAAGGACTGCAGCCTTCAATATGAGTTGTAGAACAGATCATCAGTTACTAATGTACAAGTTCAAATTGAAGTTGAATAAAATGGAAATAGGTGGATAAAAATTAAAAAAATATGACCTTAAGTATATCACAAAGAATTATGAAACAAGTGAATAGAATGTAAAAAGAAAATTATTCTTTTTTTTTCTTTTTTCTTTTTTTTGAGGCAACAAAATATATTTTATTTTAATCAGGCCAGCACAGGAAGGCCTGGGAAGGCTGCGCAGTCACGCACAGAATGATCAGCACCAGCGGGATATGGCAGACAGTGCCGGTCGGTGCCAACCACTAGCACAAGAGGCCCTGACGCATCTATGTGATCTGCAGTAAGGCTGCCTGGACATCTTCATCCATGTGGCCTTGTGCCGCCCTAAGGAGATGTGTCAGATAAATCGCAATTACTTCTTGGTACTGCCTGTCAGTATCAGCCAGCTGCTGCTGCAGGGACTTGACTTGGTGCTGCAAAGTTTCAACCAGCTGACTCTGCCTCTTGGTGGGATCCCCGCTCATGTAGGGAAGTTGTGAAATGCCACTGAGGGCCTGTTTCAGTTTTTCTACATTATTAAGCAGCTCAGTTATCTTATTCTCTTTCTCTTCCATCTGTTTGGCAGATTCCTGGATTGTCCTCTCGAGCTCTGAGATTGTGGTCAAGGACTTGTCACACCGTTCTTTCCGGTCCTGGATCTCTTGCTCCATGCTCAAGTGCAGTAACTCTTTCGCATCTCTTGTAGCCAGGTCCTTCTTTTTGGCGTGCAAAACTTCCTCCAGCGCATCCTTGTATTTTCTATTCAGGTTGGCCAGTTTGTCATTTAAGTTGGAAATCTGTGTCTCCAAATCACTTTTCATTGTCTTAAATTTTGACAAATCAACACCCTTTCTCGTTTCCAATTTTTTCAGTGCTTGCTTCATCGTATGAACCTCGGACTGGAGTTTGGAGACTTCTTCTGTTTTATGCTGACTTTCTTCTTCCAATAACAAAAATATTCTTAATTGAATCAATAATCAACATCATGATAAGAAACAAGAAGATTGATATTGCCAAAGATCTCCTTTTGCTTGGATCCATTCCCAGTGGTATGAAAATAACAATCAAGAAATCAAAAGACATGTTGCATTGAGCAAATTTGCCGCAAACCAGCTCTTAAAAGTGCTCAAGATCAAAGATGTCAACTTGAGAACTAAGCACGTCTTACCTAAACTATGCATGTTCTTAAGCACGTGAAGGTATAATGAATAAGGAAAACTGAAGGAGAATTTATATCTTTTAATTGTGATATTGGTGAAAAATTCTGAATGTACTGTGAACTTCCAAAAGAACAATAACCCCAAAAAATTATCTTGGAAGAAGTGCAACGGAAATGTTTCATAGGAGTAAGGATAGTGAGACATTGTCTCACATACTTTTGGCATGTGACCAAGAAAGCTCAGTCCCTGGAAAAGGACATCCTGCTTCATAAAGCAGTTGTTGTTTGTTGTTATGTTATGTGCTGTCGACTTGCCTGCGACTCACAGTGACCCTCTGTACAACAGTCCTAAACCCTGCTCTATCCTGTATCAATCTCACTGAAGAGGGATAGTGTTATCTGACCTCTACCAACTCCAAAATGGAGAACTGTCTTCATCAATAACACCCACAGCACAAAACCCTTCACGTGATCAGACATGTCTCTCACACTCCCATACCTCTTTTTACTCATTTCAACACCAATCTTATTGTTTTGGAACCCCTGTAGGGTCCAAAATCCATTGTGATAGTGCACAGACCTCACAGAAAGTCAAAAGGCTATCATTTAGCTTGGTAGCAAATACAATTACTTAGTCAGGAAAGTTTTCCAAATGTGCCCACCGGCATCTCAGCCTTGTGGCTATGGTCAAGTGTCACAAAGACCTTAGTCCTACAAATTATGGATCCCCCCTCCACACCCCGGTCCTCAAAAAATCTTGGGCAAAAATGCTCCTAGCTCTGATTCTATGGCATGATAATCCCAAGGTCAGCTCTGCCCCATGTCAGCTCTCTGTTTCTCTAGTGGTGGCTACTATGGCTGCTGCTCCTGTGGGCCCTGTTCTGGCTGGCATAAGAATCTCTGGCCCCTACAGATGTGCTGCATTCCCTTGATTTTTTTTTGCTAATGACAAGATTCTCAAATTCTGCTGCTGGATTCACTCAGTTTAGTGTAGAATCTAGCCAACCCCTTTGTAGATAAGCTAACAAAGCCTGTTTGCACATTCCCACCCATTTGCATGGCAATGTCACACAGTCAGTGGCTAGGGAGCCGTTTTGAACAATAAATACTTAACACTACAATACAGTGACTGATATAATGCACTCAAACATAGCGAAGAATGAGAAGATGCCACAGGACCAGACAGGATTTCGTTCTGCTTTATATAATGTTGCTATGAGTTGCAACTGAATTGATGGCTTCTAAGAGCAATGGCAACTACAAGTTTCTGTACATTTTCCCCAGGACTCTCAATATTTTAAATATATATTACTTAAATGGGATTGGAAAGGAAAAGAATATTAATGATTGATGCAAGTTTCTTGAGTCACAATATCAAAAACCACTAAATAAGTATTGCTTAGAAAATTATTAGAAAGGCAATATGACCTCTTTCAAATAGCACTTCTTTCTACAGGTGCACTTTTAGGAGAATCTGGGGAATGCTTTCTGGTTAGGAAAGTCATACAGACCATAGGAACATTGGTGGTTCAGTGGTAGAGTTTCTACCTTCCATGCAGGAGACCCAAGCTCCTTTTCATCCAAACCTGACATTACTGACAGTCACCTAACTGGAAGCGCAGATAGTCTGACTCAACTGCCGTGCCCTGGGGACTATTCTGGAAATTGTTTTCAGGTTTTTGTCCTGAGATTCCCTCTAAATTTCCCCTCATCCTCTTTCGCTCTTGGGCCTAGGTCTGGTACCCCCTTGTCTGGAATGAGAGGTTGAATTAGCTCAGGATCACCTTCCCAAGTATGTTGGTTCTGTCACCAACATTTCTGTTATGGGGACTTTCCGAGTGGTGTCATCTCAAGCCCATGAGTACACAGATGTCTTGTAGAACCTGGGAGCTTGCTCACGTGTTTTGAAATCTCTGTGTGATGAAAGGTGCCATTGGTCACTTTGCACTTAGTGCTGGATTCCCTCATGTTTATTAGACAAAGCATGAAAAGCTATTTGGCTCCTCCTCAGCTGGCGAGCACTAGTAACCACTTCTCACACCTAATTGGTGCCTGGAGCAACATAGTCCTTACTCTCAAGACCACAGCATAACCACTTACTGCCAAGTGATGCAAAACCTTCTGACCTGCCTCCTGATTGTTTTCAAATTAAAAGGTACTTTGGGGGCAACTGAAATTCCCCCAAGTGCTTGTCTGAGAGATTTTGGCAGCTTCTCCCCAAGTGATCTGGCAGCCAACCTAGCCACAGAGCCTCAGACTTTCCACCCATCACAGGGCCCAGAACCTTCCTAATTTCTGAGCTCATGCTGTAAGCCCTGGACTAGCTTCTTTCCAATTCTGTGAGCTTCTCCTTCCTGCCCCAACATAACTGTCTGCTTTATCCCAGATCAGTCCTTGAAAAAAGGAGTGTCTTGATTATCTAATGCTACAGAAATGACACAGTGGATGGCTTTAAAAAACAGAAATTCATTTTCTCATTCTTTTAGGAAACTTGAAATGCAAATTTCTTGAAAACTAAAAAAAACTTGAAACGGGGCTGTAAGAGAACATTGATTCTTAGAAAACATTTTTTTTTTCATTCTATCAGTTGTAGGGGAGCTCTGGTCGCTTAGAGACAAGAAGCTGCGTTGCAATCCTGATGACATGCAGTTCAAATCCCACCTGTCACTCTGTGGGAGAATGGGCAAACTCCTCCCGTGAAAATAAATGCCCCTGAAAACCTGCTGAAAGATCAGCTATGGGTCAGATCCAACTCAACGGTACACAACAACAACAACAGCTCTAGAGGAAGGACCTTATCTCTTCAGCTTTTCCTTCCTGGTTCTTTAGAGCTCTCTATGTGTTTTGGCATTAATCCTGGATCTAGGAGGTTCTTAGTGAAGGTACTCCAGGTCCAAAGAAAATACTCTGCTCCTAATTCCTCTTTCTTGGTAGTAGTGAAGTCCTCTATTCCCTACTTACTTTTTTCTTTGATCTCTCCCAGAAGATTTGAGACTCAAGCAAGGGTATGACTTAAGTAAGGGAGTGATTTGAGTATGGATAGGGCTTGTAAAACCATTATCCCAGACTCTGAAACATAGTCTAGCATGTAGAGAAGCTAAAGCAAATGCAAGAAATTATGAGTAAATGTCTAGGGGATGGCTTCCAAAGAGGTCCAGGGGCCTCTTCAGATAAGAATTAGGAAGTTCTGACTCGAGTGTGAGACTTCGATAGAATGCTCCCACAAGAAGACACCAAGCAGGAGCAAAAGAAAGAAACTGAGGTTTATTGTTATGTACCATTGAGTCAGAACCAACCCATAGCTGACCCTCCAGTGGGTTTTCAGAGGTAGTAAATCTCACGGGAGGAGATTACCTACCCTTCTCCAGCAGAGCACCTAGTGGCCTTGAACTGCATGCCTTTGGGATTGCAGCGCAGCTTCTTTCCACTAGGCCACCAGAGGCATTCATCATAGACTATGAATGGGTTGAGATAGACTGACCCCATGTTTATTTTACAAAACCGTGTATACATCTTTTCCCATGGGCAGTGGGGTTTACACAGCTAGTGGTGCACAGCTTCTGATGGATTTGTGGTAGTTTGTTTCTCCGGCCATCTGGTTGGTTTATTTATTTACTACAGGGGAGGATGATGAGTCTGTTTTCCTTGTGTTATATTGCTACAGTCACACATTTGTCAAAATCGGTTTCTGATTGGCTTACTTTGTTAGCATTTCCTTTACCATTCCTTATCAGTTAGAGCTAAATAGACCATTTCAAAGAGTAGTTCAAGAAGGCAAACTGAAGTATTATTATAGAATGTGAAAAGACCTGCAATTAGAACACCAAAAAGGGAAGAACATGTTTAGACTATCTCAATGTGCAAGAGTTGAAGAACAAATTGAAGTCTAGTGAAAGATTCTATGGGGAAAATAAGCAGACATAGAAAGCAAAAAAAAAAAAAGTAAGCTTCTTAGGTTCTGAAGTCACTGGGAAGCAATGAGAGACCATCAACTAAGTAGCAAAGAGCTAAAAAAGTAGTTTATTATAGGAAAACCAGGTAATTAAGAAGTAGTTTATTGAAGAAAAGTTAGGTAAGATGAAATAGTATTTGAAATAGGTTACTACAAAAATGAGTAGTCCTGACCATCACACAAAGAGCAAAAGTAAGGGAGCTCTGGTGGCCTAGTGGAAAGAAGCTGCACTGCAATCCTGAAGGTGTGCGGTTCGAATCCACCAGATTTTCTGCCAGACAAGGAGGGACAATCTCCTCCTGTGCCAGTTGAATCTGATTGGATGGTACGCAAGAAGGGAAAACAAGGGGGGGGGGGAAATAGCAATTAAACATACTTTTTAAACTGTTTTATTCCATAGGGGGAATCCTTTATGCTAATTTTAACAATTGATTGATATTCCTTCTTCCTATTAAGGGTGTCTAAGCCATTTCCCTGTGCCTTATCCTAAAAATCCATGTTGTTCCCTCTTGAAGGTGGCAATATTACAACATAAATTTACTTAGTAAGTTTACACTGGCAAGAGTCCAAGCCAATTTGATATGTGTTCTCGTATGAGCTGCCTTTGTGTAGCTTGGACAGGAAGGTCTGAGGTCAAACTGAATGAGAACTGCTCTAACTCCGCCCCCCCCCCTTAACTGTTCATTTCTAACTACTTACCCAACAAAAGGAATAGAAAGAGGCATTATACCAAAAAGAATTGGCTGATGCTTAGCTTTTTCAGAAGGTGCTATATGATCAAGAACTAGTGGTATTGAAGGAAGAAATCCAAGCACTGGAATCCAAGAAACTCAAGGCAGTAACACAAAGAACTCAAGGCTTCAGGTATTGATGGATACCAATTGAGAGATTCCACAAAACGACATCGTGCTGAATGTATTTATTTCTAACAAGAAATTTGGAAGACAGCTACCTGACAAACTGACAAGAGAGATTCATATTTGTGCCCATTGCAAAGGAAGATGATTCAACAGAATGAGGAAATTATGGAACACATCACTACTATCCATCTTTTTCCGGAAAGTCGAGTCTGATTCACAGCAACACTCTATTGGATTTCTAAGGCTGAATAATCTTTGTGACAGGAGACAGCCCATCTTTCCCCAGCTATGCAGTTGGTGAGTTGGCAGCCTGACCCAATACACACTATTTAGTAGTAGGTCTCATAAAAAACCAAACAATATTAAAAAAAAAAACCCAACATCAAGATAAGACCAAAGTGAATGTCAGAAGAGACAATGAAACTTATTCTTGACCACAGAGAAGCTGAAATTAAAGGAAGAAATGTTAAAATGGAAGAGCTAAACAGATTTCTAAGAGCAGCCCAAGAAGAAAAAGTCAAGTCTTATAATGAAAGGTGCAAAGATGCAGAGTTGAAAACCAAAAGGGAAAATCATGCTCAGTATTTGTGAGATGAAGTTTTACTCTTCTTGCTTCTAAGCAGTATCCAACAGCACTTCTTCCATCATGGCTTTTCCTTTTGGTAGTCTGTAGTGCATTCATTGTTTCCACCATTGCCACAATTAAAGACATCAATTCTTCAGTTTTCCTCATTTATTATTTATTCATTGTCCCTTCATATGCATGTGATGTAATTGAGAATATCATAGCTTAGGTCAGGGGAATCTTAGTTCTCAAATTGACATCCTTGATCTTGAACCGTTTTAAAAGATATTTGTAGTAAATTTGCCCAATACAACATCTTGGTATTTTCTTCCTATTGTTTCTAAGGCCATAGAATATGAATCCAAGTAAAATGAGATCTTTGACAATGCCAGTCTTTTTGCACTTTATCATTATGTTGCTTATTGATCAAAGTATGAATTTTTTTTTACATTCTATTTATTTAATAGTTCATTGCAATAGACTCAAGGTTATATTTTGGTTCACATACACTTGTTTCATTTTCTTCAATTTCAACTTGAACTTGTACACGAATAATTTATGATCTGTTCCACACTCAGCCCCAGATTTAATTTTGACTGAAGTTGAAATTCTCCATTGACTCTTTTCACAATCAATCTGATTCCTGTATAGTCAATCAGGTGAAGTCTATATTTATAGTTGCCATTTATGCTTTTTAAAAAAAATTAAAAAATAACAAAGAACCATTATATTTGTGAAGAACAAATCATTCATGGTATAAAATTCTATTATTTGGTCTTTAACCTCATTTCTTACACTAAGGTCATGTTTTCCAACTAGCAGACCTGTTCAGTATTTCTCAAGTTGAAAGAACTGAATAAAAGAGTCCAGTCTCAAGTTGGAGTGCTAATGGATTCTATGAGTAAAACACTGAATGACAGAGAAAATATCCAAAGATGGAAGGAATACACAGTCACTGTATCAAAAGGAATTGGTGGACACTGAATTACTTTAGGAAGTAACATATGATTAAGAACCAAAGATAATGAAGGAAGAAGTCCAAACTTCACTATGACACTGGCAAAACAATTTAAAGCCCCAGTAATTGATGGAATACTAATTGACATGTTTCAACAAATAGATGGAGCCCTGTATGTACTCACTAGTCCATGCCAAGAAATTTGGGAGACACCTACCCCACCGGCTGACTGAAAGAGGTCTTTACTTGTTCCCATCCCATTTCCCAAAAAAGTGATTCAACAGAGTGTGGAAATTATCAAACAATGTCATTAACACTACATACTAGTAAAACCTTTCTAAAGATTGTTTTAAATGTCTGAAACAGTACCTTAATAGAGACCTGCCAGAAATTCAAGCTGAATTCAGAAATCCCTAAGGCACACAGTTGAGGCCACCAGTTGCTCTACAGGAGAAGGATGGGCAATCTCCTCCCATGTGATTAACTGCCTGTGAAAACCCACTGGAGGGTCAGGTATGTGTCAATTCTGACTCTATAGTACACAATACACAACAACATGGAATGAAGGATATCATTGCTGAGGTTGGATGCATCTTGGCTGGCTGAAAGCAGAGAAAACCAGAAAGATATTTATTTATGCTTTATTGGCTATTCAAAGGTGTTAACCCCTAAACTACAGACAATATTGAGAAGAATGATATTTACAGAGTACTTAATGATACTTATGAGGTACCTGTGTATGAACTAAGAAACAGTTGTTTGAGTAGGATAAGGGGTTATTCCATAGTTTAAAAATCAGGAATAGTGTATGTCAAGGTTATGTCCTTTCACTCTACTTATTCAATTTGTATGCTGAGCAAATTGTTAAAGATCTGGACTATGTGAAATAGAATGCAGCATCAGGTTTGGAAGAAGACTCATCAGTGGCCTGCAAAATGAAGATGATAGTTCTTTGCTTGTTGAAAGTGAAGAGGACTGTCATACTTGTTGAAGAAGACCAAAACCTGCAGCTAAACATTCACTCCCTCACTTCTCTGCAGTTAAGAGCTGGCCTCAAGTTTTCAAGGCTCTCAACTGCACAGTAGAAGTACTCATCTTGCTCTGCACAGCACCCAGAGGCTCAAACAGCCTGGGGTGTGTGTGTGGCCTTAGGATTAGCAGCCCCACGCCCTAAAGCCTATGCCACCAGAGCTCTGAAGATCCTCACAACTGAATCAATAGAAAACATCGTGATAAGTGGAGAGAAGATTGGATTTGTCAATGACTTGATTTTATTTAGATTTACAATTAGTATCCATAGAAGCAGCATTCAAGAAATAAACTGACATATTGCTTTGGACAAGTTAGATTGTCCAGGAATTCTTTCAAGTACGTTAGAGCAAGGACATCACTTTAAGATTAAGGTGTTCTTGACCCTCTTCGTGGCATTTTCAACCACCTTATACACATGTGAAAGTTGGACAATGGATAAATAAGATCAGAGAAGAACTGATGCCTTTGAACTGGGATGTTGGTGAAAAATTTTGAATGTACTTGGAACTTCCAGAAGAAATGTTTCTTAAAAGGGAGAAAGTACTTTTATACAGTATTTGTCCTTGTGGGACTGAGTTTGTTCACTCAGCATAATGCTCTTCAGTCCATCTCAAGTTAGGTAATAATTTTATACTGGTTTGCATAGAAGTTCATAAGGTTCATATACATTATTTTTTACATGGGACCTTTTCCCTTTCCTTTACCAATCTCTTCCTCCACCCATCAAATTGTGTGATAATACTGTATAAAATCATTATTGTAGAATGAGTATGAGGATCCAAGCCAGGGGACGGTGTAGGGAGGAAGCAGATGGGTGAGGATGTGCGTTGGGGATTAATCATGGGGTTGCACAATTTAACGGGTAGGGAGGGTGAGGGAAGTGGGAAGGCTCTGGTGTGAAGAACAATGTATTTGAATTTTGTAAATAAACTAGTATTTTTTTAAAAAAAAAGGAGGAAGTGAGATTTTTTCTATTATGACACTGATGTGTCAAATGCGATAATGGTTACCCATGGTGGACAGTGTTTGGTGGAGCTCCTTGATTAAAACAAGCTTGGAAGCAGGTGTGATGTCTACTTCCAAAATAGCTTGCCTCTGGAAAGCCTATGAACCTGGAGAAAGGATGAAAGTTATACAAGTTATACAAGTGCTCAGGACTTTTGTTCGTAGAGTTGCTATGAGTCGTCTATGACTCGATGGATCTTAACAACAAACAACAACAACATACTTTGGGCAGGTTACCAGGAAGGACCAGTCCTTGGAGAAAAATACCATGTATAATAAAGTAGAGAGTCACTGAAAAAGAGACAGACCTTGAACGAGGT
>NW_006399829.1:12095881-12110341 GCF_000299155.1 Elephantulus edwardii
CTACTTCCAAAATAGCTTGCCTCTGGAAAGCCTATGAACCTGGAGAAAGGATGAAAGTTATACAAGTGCTCAGGACTTTTGTTCGTAGAGTTGCTATGAGTCGTCTATGACTCGATGGATCTTAACAACAAACAACAACAACATACTTAGAGCAGGTTACCAGGAAGGACCAGTCCTTGGAGAAAAATATCATGTATAATAAAGTAGAGAGTCACTGAAAAAGAGGCAGACCTTGAACAAGGTGGGTTGATAAAACAGCTACAAGAACTGCCTCCAAAAAAAAAAAAAAAAAAGAACTGCCTCCAGTACAGTGTGAGGAACAAGGTGAGGAAGGAGCCGGACCATGATTTGTCCTTCTGCACAGAGAGTCACTGTGGGTCAGACCTGACTGAACAATGGCTAACAACTCACTGTATAGATCACTTACTTTAGAACTATTTCTTACGTTATTTAATCAAATATGGCAACAAATTCTTTTTTCAATTCCTCTCACTCCTTAAATCTAATTCCCTTGTCTCACTCTCCACAGAAACCGCCACTATGCTGAAGTTGATGTTAGTCCCTCCCAAGAAGTTAATCTTTTCTGTTGTAGCTTATACTAGTATGTGTTATATAAGAAATCTTTCTGCATAATTGTACTTTCATCGGGGCTTAAAAACTAAGTGTAACCATTTAGAAAATGGGAAATTAGCAGGTCATTAAAAACAAACACACACACAAATATTAAAGCAGGTGTCAGAAAAGTCCATCAATTTCTTCCTGGCAGCATGTCCTTGGAAAGGTCTTTGGAACTTTGTAAAATAGAGGCAGCATGCCACTCTGGACTTTTCATTGAGTGAGTGTGAAGCCTTGAAAAAAAAATTGAAAATAGAGTTCCATTTACATTACTTGTCCCTGTTGTGACTGTAGTGCCTTCTGGCATTTTCTGAATTTGTAAAATATCCAACTGTGGTAAACATTGCCCTTATCCACCACCTGAACTAAGATACCTTAGTGACTCATGTGGAAAATGAAAACACATCTTAGAATTGTGAATCAGAGCAAGCTTCATTTGTTCACATAAGCAGGTTTCCAGGGCTCCTGCCAGAGAAACAGTGTCCCAGGGGCTGAGAGGTAGGCTGAGATCGTGAATGAAGCACTGGAATCTTCCAGTGGAGGCTAGGAGAAAAGAGGGATCATCCACACCCCTTAATCATATTTGTGGTGTTTAAAGGTTTTCTGAAATAATAGGTCAGGATACAGGCTAAAAAAAACTGGTAGTTGAGATCAAGTTTGCTTGGAGGTGGATTTCCGTTTTTGCCATTCTCAACACTTACTTTTTGTCTTATGCCATTTCTCTTTCTGCCTTTTCATACCTCAGAAAACTACTCTGGAATTTCTCTCTATTTTACTTAATAAAATACACACACAGGACGGTATCTGTAGACCTTAAAAATGTGGCTATTATTAATAATGAATTGGTGAGAAAAAAGTAATAGAATATAAAATATTTTTATCATCCTCCCCATTTTAAGAATCAGTATACTAATAAGTAACCATGATGAGTAAGGTTGTATGTCAAGTTAGCAATCCGTGACTCTGTGTTTCATGGTTAAGTTATACTCACTCCCTTAGTGAAACCTGATATAATGTAATCAAGGGAGTTTCACTGGGAATGTGGCCCACATCTGACTTTACATGCCAAGTTCTTATTTATATAAACATTTGGCAAAGATTGCTTGCTTTTCGCTTCATCTGGACCCTGAGTTATTCTTTGGACTTGAACTCAATGCAAATTAACCATTTAGTAGTCTATTTTTGTGTGAACTTTGAATGGTTACTATCTTGGGCTGGAAAAGCAAAACCAGTGAGGGGTGTGTGTGTGTGTGTGTGTGTGTGTGTGTGTGAGAGAGAGAGAGAGAGAGAGAGAGGATGAGTGTGTGTGTATGAGAGATAATGAGTGTGTGAGTGTGTGTATATGTGTATATGTGTGTATGGAGAGAAAGAGAGGGAGAAAAAGAGAGACAGAGAGAACTTTCTCTCAAGGACATAGCTTATACCCACTATAGTAACCAGCCCAAGTTCGCATAAGTATAGACTAGTGATCAGTTGTCACTGAGCTGAGATAAATCATGGTGATCCCACATGTGTCAGAATAGAATCATATTCCATAGGGTTTTCAGTAACAGATTTTTCAAAAGCAGATCACCAGATCATTCTCCCAAAGTCCCTCTGAGGTGACAGGTGTCTTTAAATGTATATCTAGATCAAGAAGCTGTTGTCTGAATGGAGCAAGGGAACACTGCATGGTTCAAAGCCATGAAAGGTGTGCATCAGGGCTGTATCCTTTGCTGCATACCTATTCACTCTAAATGCTGAGCAAATCATCTGAGAATCTGGACTCTGTAAAGAAGAATGTGGCATCATGATTAGAGGAAGACTCATCAACAACCTGCATTTTGCAGGTAACACAAACTTACTTGCTGTAAGTAAGAAGGACTTGAAACACTTGCTGCAGAAGATCAAAGACTATAATCTTCAATATGGATTGATTGTCAACATCAAGAAAACAAAAAATTTTGTCACTAGGTTGGTAGGCATCGTCATAGATAGGGAAAGGATTGAAATTGTCAACTATTTCATCTTACCTAGATCCACAATCAACACCCCTTTCTTCAGCAGACAGGAGATAGGAGACATAATTGCATTAGGCAAGCCTGCTGTCAGAACTCTCCAAATTACTGAGGAGCAATAATGTCAGTTTGAAGACTAAGATGCACTTGACTAAGGCCCTGATCTTTTTAGTCATTTTCTATGTATCTGACAGTTGGACAATGAATACAGGTGACAGAAGAAGAATTGATGCCTTTGAGTTGTGGTGTTGGAGGATAGTATGGAATCTCCTATGGACTACCACAGAACAAACAATATATCTTGTATAAAGTGCAGCCAGAATGTTCCTTAGAGGAAGATTGCGAAGGTCCATCTCTCATACTGTGGACATGTTGCTAGGAGAGGCTATTCCTTGGACATCAAGTGGCAGGTCAGAGAAAGAGGTCTTCAGTGAGATGGGTTGACTTAGTGACTTCTGCAAGCAGTTCAAGTATGACACAGATGATGAGAATGGCATAGGACAGGATAGGGTTCACATTTTTTGTTTATAGATCCAATATAAGTTGTACTTGACAACACTTAACCTCACCAACAGTAACCTCAGCATTTGTACCACTTTGAGACTCGGTATCGACTGTATACAGAAGCCAAGTTTCCTATGATGTGTGTCCCCCTCCTTTAACACTTCTGATCTCATATGTCATGTTCTCTCTGAGATATTTAGACACAGCTGGGGCAGTAGCCAACCTGACTTTACCACAGAGAGCAATCAGTGCTAAGCTGGTGGCGGCGATGGTGGCAGAGTCAGATCTGAAGGGAAATCAGTGGATGATAAAGTCACAGAATGTGAGAATGTGAGCTCTCTAGGGGACAGGCCTGAAAGATAATCTTAAAAATACATAAATTAGGAAAAGTTACTTCATAAAAGACTTTACCCTTTACATCAGACATTCTTTGAAAACCATCAGCACTACCATCCACAGTAAGGCAAAGTCAGAAAGAAAGTCATTTGAGAAAAACTAAGTGGAAATTTGTTAAGACAAGGAGTCCTTCCTGATACCCTTGTGATTCTACCCCTTTTTTGTTTACCAGTGCTGTCATTTCTGAGTAATTACCCAAGATTGTCTCTCTAAACTCTCGTCTCTGAAGAAAGCCTTAGTGGAGGAGAGAACAGATGGAATAGGGACCTGCCCTTGCCCAAGTCCTGAGGTTACAATGACATTCTCTGACGTCAGAGCCTGGTCATAAACTTGTAAAGGAAGAGGAACCAAAATCAGCTGTGGCTTGTTTGAATCCAGGCTCCAGCAAGGAGCAAAGCCTGAGGAGAGAGAGGGGGGCCTCAAAGGCTCTTAAATTCATCCCAGGACTCCATGCTTGTTTTCTCCACACAGACACATAGCATGGACTAAAGAAACTCACTGCCTTGAGGCTATAAATCTTAGCAAGAGGAGATTCCTCATTTTTCTCTCACCGAACAGTTGGTGGATTAAAGAGACAGTATTTTGGCTACCAGCAAAATCCCACCAGAAGTCCTTAAATCACAAAGGCAGAAGAGAGATAACACCAGCAAGAGGAAAGTTTTATCTAGAGCCCCAAAAATGTGCTTGTGTGTTCTTTTTAACACAACTGCTGCTGAATTTTGACTCATTGTTATTGTTGTTGTGTGCTGTCAAGTTACCTGAGACTTATAGCAACCCTATGTACAAAAGCTCTATTTTGAACACTGCTTTATTTTGAGCCAATCTCATTGTCCCTGGCACACCTAATGACATTATCAGAGCTATTGAATCAATCCATCTCATACTGGGTCTTCCTCTTTTGCATTTTCCATCCACCCTTCCAAGCATGATGTCCTTGTCCAGGGACTGATCCCTCTTGGCCATGTCTCAACGTATGTGAGAAAGAGCTTCAAAATCCTAGCCTTCAAGGAGAAATTTAGTTTTACCCTCTCCAATACAGACCTATTTGTTCTCCCAGCAGTCCATGGTATGTTCAACACTCTTATCCAGCACCACAACTCAAAGGTATCAATTCTTCTTCTGTCATCTCTGATGCATAGCAAGTAATTGCTAAGACCATGGCCTAAATCAGCTGCACCGTAGTCTCCAGACTGACATCACTGATCTTTAGTACTCTGGAGAGGTCCCTGACAGTAGATTTACCCAATGCAATTCAATTTTTTATTTCCTCCCTGCTGGTGCCAACAATGTTGATTGTGGAGCCAAACAAGCTGAAATTGTTAACGATATCAATCTCTTCTCCATCTATTTTGGTGCAGCCAATTGACCCAGTTGTGAGACTATTATCTTGATGTTTAGCTTCAACCCCTATTAATGACTACAGTCCTTGACCTTCTGCATCAAACACTTCAGGTCCTCCTCAGTTTTAGCAAGCAAAGATGTATCATCTGCATAGTGAAGACTGTTGACGAGTCTTCTTCCAATTCTTTTTTTTTTTAAATAAACACTTTTAATACATGTGCTAAAATGGGGAGGAGAAGACTTACTTGCCTTTCCTGTGCCTTGATTTTCCTCATATAGAATTCCAGCTCCTTGCCGTCTAGTGCATAGCCATCTGTGTGGCCACACTGGCCTGGCCTGGAAGCACTACATGCAAGAAGCTTAACCTGTTGGAACTGCTCCTCTAGAAGACTGCTGATTTTTGCATTCTTTTTCCTTTCATCGTATTTTTTTTTTCTGAATTTTCTTTGATTGCTTTTTGTTTAAATCTCTTCCTCCTCAGGAGTCAGGTTGGTCAGGTTGGTTCCCTTCTCGTGACCCAGGGGTAGTGCATTAGTAGGACTCACCATGGGCAGTATCGTGTGCTGTCAATGAGCACGATGCAGTTCTTCACTAGGTTCTTGGTTCAGACCAGCTCATTGTTGGAGGCATTGTAGACAACATTCAGAGCTCTGGAGAAGTTCCCCACATCCAGTCTTAGGGTACGGAACTTCTTGTTGTCTCCTCTCACATGAACTGCGTATATATGGCGGGCGGGTTTGTGGGGGTGAGGAGGTGGGGACGTGGGCTGTAATCTTAGTATCTACAACAGCACGTCGCAGTCATACTTCCGCTTCTTGTGGTAGGGTTTTCTCTTGCTCCTGGTCTTGGGGCGCTTGTGCCAGTTGTCCCAGGAGATGCCCATCTCACCATGCTGCCTGAAAGGAGCTCCTCCTCCAATTCGATGCTACACTCCTCCTTACAAAGTCCAGCCTCTCAAACAATCTGTTCTGCATACAGATTGAAAAGGTATTAGGTGCTAAATAAGAAGCCCTGTGGCAAAGTGTGTAACTTGTCAAGCTAAAAGAAAAGTTAGATAATGCCGTATCTTAAGCTTCATCTTAAATCTCTTTGTCTAGAATACAAAGAACCTTCAGGAATAATAGCTAGATGTCCTTTGCAGGCTAGTTCTCAGAGAAAGAGAATGCTATCCTTAAAGTATATGGCTCATGTCAATGTCAAGGTTAAAAGGCCTGCCATTTGGAAAGGCAGCTTTAAACAACACAGCATGGATTTTACACACATGTGAAGACCTTAAAATAGAGGGAAAGCTCTCCTCTTAGACAGCTTTTCTCTACACAAAGGAGCTCTGGTGACCACAGCCTGCAGTGGGCTGGGCTCCTAACCAAAGTGCCACACATCACCAGGAGTTAGGATCCACCGCAACTCCTCAGGAGACAGATGGAGAGTTAACTCTGGGAAAGATTTATAGCCCAGAAACGTAAGAGAGGCTTTCCATGTGTTTTAGTCTCTTTTAACATTCCTCACATTAGTACATTTTTCCCTTTCACTCCTGCTTCTAAATGTGTTCTCCCATGAGATTTTTGTCAACTTTCTAGTTGTTTCAAGAGGGAGCGCTGATGGCTTAGTGGTAAGAAGTTGTGCTGCCAACACAGAGGTCAATGACTCAGACCTACCAGCTGTTCCACAGAAGAAAGATAGGTGATCTTCTCTCGTGTGATTTAATGCCTCTGAAAAACCGCTGAAGGACCAACATTAGTCAGTTCCAACTTGACAACAACAGTTGTTTCATGGACTGTAATTATTACTTTTTTTTTTCCTTGTACAGCTCTTTGTACAATGACTTAAAATACTCTGTCTTTGAATTGGGGTGTTGGTGAACAATATTGAATATACAATGGGCTGCCAAAAGAACAGATAAAGCCATCTTAGCAGGGTGCCCCCTAGGAGCAAAGATGGTGAAAGGTCATCTCATACATTAGGTATGTTGTCAGGAGTAAAACGACATCATGCTGAGAAAGGTGGGGTGTCAGAGAAAGAGAAGAAGACTTTTAACAAGATGAATCGATACAGTAACAATGGCCTTGAACCTGACAGAAATCAGGAATATGGTACAGGATAAGATATGGTTCAAATCTGTTGTTTATAGGGTCACTAGGAGACCTGGCCACCTAAATGGTACTTAAGAACAGTAACAATTACATGTATCATTTCCTTCCTCTACTTGCTTAGGGTTTACTGTACTATTCTTTTCCTAAATTCCTCACACAAACACTTAAATGATTGTTGTTGTTGTTGTTGTTGATTGCCTTCAAGTTGAGCACGACTCATAGCAACCCTATATCAACAAAGGCCTGAAACCCCTCTGCAACTATGGACATTTATCAACGTTCATAGAGTTTCCGGAAGCATGTCGTTTAGGAAGTGGTTGCCATATTTAAAAAATTCTAATATATGCACAGAAGCAGAATTGATGTTTTCGAGTTGTGTTGCTGGAAAGAGTACTGACTATCCCATTGACTTCACCCCATCCCCCAAAAGAGAACAGATATGTATTGGAAAAGGGGCAGCCAGAGTGCTCCTTGGAGGCAAAGATGATAAAAAAAAAGCTTCATTTTTCATAGTTAGAACATACTCCTAAGAGACGGTATCCTTTAGAAAGGGATGTCAAGCTTGGGAATTTGGAGGGTTAGCAAAACAGAAGACCCCAAATAAGAAGGTTGACATGGTGACAGAAGCAATGGGTTCATGTGTATCAGAGATGGTGAGAATGGCACAGGATAGAACAAGATTCTGTTCTGTTGTTCAGAGGGTCACTATTAGTCATACTGGATCCTTATAGCACCTAACAACATAACACATATGCACTTAAAAGTGTATATTTCCTTCTAACCACAGATTTAGCTGCACCTTACAATTTTTAGTATGATTAAAGATAATGTTATTTTCAATAGTGCATGTGAAATGTGCATGTGAAAGTTGGATAATATGTAAGGGAAAAAAGAGAACTGAAGCCTTTGAATTGTGATATTAGTGATGACTATTAAAGAAGGTAGACTGTCAACAGAACAAACAAATATGCCTTAGAAGATGTGTAGCCAGAATGCTCCTTCAATGTAAGAATGGTGAAATCTCATCTAACAAAATCTGCTCATGTTATCAGGAGGGGCCAGTCTTGGAGGGGAGACTCATACTTGGGAAAGTAGAGTCAGCAAAATGAAGGAAGACCCTTAATGAGATGGATGGCACAGTAACTGCAATAATGACCTTGAACACACAAATTATGGTGCAGTATGGGACAAAGTTTCGTTTTATGTCTTACTGTCAATTGGAGCCAACTTGACAACAGCTAACAACAACTGTATGCTTATTACCATTCCGTTAAAAGAATTTCAGATTTCCATTAAGTTTTCTTTCTTTTACCTGTAGGTTTTATAAGAATATATTGCTTAATACCCACATGGAATTATTGATTTTCATTAATTCTGGTATGGTTAGTGAACATATTATGAATTATTTCAATCTTTAGATTATTTGTTGAATTCCAGCACATTATCTGTTAATTTGGTTAATGTTCTAAAGGGGGAAAAAAAGCAAACCAAGCATATTGCAATCTTCTGGTACAATGTTTTTTATCCATAATATGGATTGCATTTATTAATTTTACTATTGTAACTTTCCAAAGTGTTATCAATCCTGTGTAAATGGGACATAATTATAAGTAGTTATGTAAAGGAGGCAGTATACAGTGTAGAGTGCTAGACCATATCCTGAGCCAATATTTTCCCCAGCATGATGTCCTTTTCCAAGGACTGGCCCCTCCTATCTTATGTATATCCTAAGACATGCGAGAAAGAGTTTCAGGATCCTTGCCTCTAACGAGTACCCTCGTTGCCCTTCCTCCAAGACAGACTTGCTTGTTCTTTTGGCAGGTCATAGGATAGTCAATACCCTTCTCTAACAACACAGCTGAAAGACATCAATCCTTCTGCTATCCTTAGTCATTATTCAACTTTCAGATGCGTGAGATGTTATTGAAAAGGCCATAGCTTGGGTCAGTTGCATCTTACTCTTTAAACTGACATCATTGCTCTGTAGCATTCTGAAGATGTCCATAACAGCAGATTTTCCCAATACCATATTTCTTTTGATTTCTTGAATGCTGGTACTAAGGTTGCTGATTATGATTCTATGTGGTGGTAGTGTTGTTGTTATGTGTTGTCGAGTTGCCTGCAACTCATAGTGATCCTATGTGTAATAGCCCTAAACTCTGCTCTATCTCTTCCCAATCTTTTTGTCTCCAATACATCTACTCCCATTACCCAAGTGACTGAATCAATCCATCTTATTGAAGGAAATAATTAACAATTTCAATGTTTTTCTCCACTATGATGTTGCCTTTTGGCCCAGTGGTGAGGATTTTTATTTTCTTGATGTTGCACCGTAATCCACATTGAAGGTTGTAGTCTTTGATCTTCTGCAGCAAGAGTTATAAGTCTTCTTCATTTTCAGCAAGTAAGGTTGTGCTATCTACATCATGCAGCTTGATAAATTTTGCTCTAATCCTGATGCCACATTCTTCATCACAAAGCCTAGCTTCTGGATTTTTTTTACTCAGCCTACAGATTGATTACGTATAGAGAAAGGATACAGCCCTGATGCACATCCCCCCACAACAACCTCCTTGATTTTAAAGCATACGGTGTTCTCTTGGTCTGTTAGAAAAATAGCTTTTGATCTAGGTAGAGATTTCACATAAGCACAATTAAGACCACCTCAAGAACAGGTTTGAAGAATTTAACAGTAATGATCTAAGTTCAGATCAGTTCTAGGATGATGTCAAGGATATAATCCATAAAGAAAGCAAAGGGTCATAACAAAGGAGAAATAAAAGACCAAAATAAATTCCAGATGAGATTGAAAATTGCATTAGAAGATCAAGAAGTCAAAATAAATGGAAGAAATGCCAAATTAAAAGAGCAATACTGAAGGATGCTAAGGGCAAAATCTTGAATGATTCAGGAAGCATCAAAAGAAGGTAGAAGAAGTACTCCACCAACAATCTGGACCAAGCAAGAACTGGCATCTAGAACAAAATGACCGGAAACCAGAAATCAGAGGCTTACGCCCAAGAGAAGCAGGATTTCATCCAGCACTTCTGCCAGATTGTCAAGGTGCTGACTGAAGATGATCCAGGTCACCCAGAAATACGAGATAGTGTTACCTGGCTCAGGAAGGTCCTAGAATACAATGCCATTGGAAGCAAGTACAGCTGAGGTTTACCAGTGCTGGCCATGGTCCAGGAGCTGATGGAGCCCAGGAAGCAGGATGGTGAGAGTCTGCAACAGGATCTGACAGCAGGCTGGTTTGTGGAACTGTTCCAAGTTTTCTTCCTTGTATTAAATGACATCATGGATTCATCCCTTACCTGACGTGGGCAGCCCTGCTGGTATCAGAAGCCAGGCATAGGTCTGGATGCCATCAGTGATGCCATGCTGTTAGAATCATGTGTGTATTGCCTGCTGAAGCTCTACTGCCGGGAGCAGCCCTATCATCTGGACTTAATAGAGTTCTTCCTGCAGAGTTTCTGTCAGACTGAGATTAGACAGACCTTGGACCTCATCACTGCCCCTCAGGATAACGTGGATCTCAGCAGTTTCACTGAAAAGAGGTACAAATTCGTTGTCAAGTACAAGACAGTTTTCTAGTCCTTTTACTTTCTTGTAGCTGCTGCAATGTATATGGCGGGCATTGGCCGGGAAAAGGAACATGCCAACGCCAAGAAGATCCTGCTAGAGATGTGCAAATTCTTTCAGATTTGGGATAATCACCTTCATCTTTTTGGTGACCCAAGTGTGACAGGCAAGATTGGCACTGCCATCCAGGGCAACAAATGCAGCTGGCTGGTGATTCAGTGCCTGCAACGGGACTCTCTGGAACAACACCAGGTCCTGCAGGACAATTATGGGCAGAAGGAGATGGAGAAGGTGGCCCGGGTGAAGGCACTGTATGAGGAACTGGAGCTGCCTGCTGTGTTCAAGCAGTATGAAGAAGAGAGTTTCAGCACCTTATGGGGCTTGTTGAGCAGTACGCTGCTCCCCTGCCCCTCGCCATCTTCCTGGGACTAATGCACAAGATCTGTAAATGGAAAAAGTGACTCTAAACACGGCGAGGGGTGGGGAAGCCTCTTAATAAATTATTATTGCTTAAAAAAAAAAAGAAGCTGCAAGAAATGCCAGTTACTATACCAAAAAAAATTGGTTGACATGGAACCGTTTCAGGGAGTGAAATATAGTTAAGAATCAATGGTAATGAAGGAATTAGGTCTAGCTGCACTGAATGCATTGGCAAAAATAAGGTGCCAGGACTTGATGTAATACCAGTGACATGTTTCAACTAGAGTTCAAATCCACCAGCTTGTCCATGAAGAAGAGTGGACAGTCTCCTTCTGTAAAGATTTGTAGGCTTGGAGGTCTAATGGAAGGTCACGACAAGGTGAACTGACTTGAAGGCTGTGTGTTGGGTTTGGATATTATGTCAGTACTCTGATGAGTGAAGTACGTTCCTTGAACAGAAGAGTATTCTGTTTCAGTTGCAACACTGAGCATTGGAATTCTGGGGGAAAACTGGCCAATCTCCTCATTAAGCTTCTATACATCTTATTTGATATTATTAAAATATAATATATTAAGCCTCTTGTTTAGCATCAACAAGACCTCAGGGAGGGCCTTTGTATTTAACAGTCAGTTGTTATTGTATTTTAGAGGAACATTCTTCTGAGTGGTACAGCATTCTTCTGTCAACATGCTGTACTGAGGTAACCTCGAGTTGCTGTGATGCTGAACCTTGTGGTGTCAAATAATATAACCATTACCCATGGTAGACAGTGTTTGGTCAGCTTCCACAATAAGAGAGATTTGGAAGTTAGAGTGGAATCTACTTCCCAAACAACATACCTCTGGAAACTCTATGAACTTTGAGAAACTGTAGTTGTAGAAAGGTTTCAGGTGTTTTGTTCATAGGATCACTATGAGTCATGCTTGACTCAATAGCAATCAACAACAATAACAATAGGGGAAGCTGTGGTGAGCTGGTGGATGAGGAATTGTACTGCCAACCCAAAGGCAAAAAGTTCAAACTTGCCAACTACTCCATGAGAGAAAGATGGGTAATCTCCCCCCATGCAATTTATAGTCTCTGAAAACTGGTTAGAGGGTCAGCTATGAGTCAGCTTCTACTTGCCAGCATTGCTGTTGTTGTTAGGTGCTGTTGAGTCATAGATGACTCATAGCGACTCTATGAATGAAAGGCCTGGACACTGTTCGTACATATAGTTTCAGGAGGCAAATAATTTTGGAAGTGGATGCCGCTCCTGCTTCCAGGCTTATTTTAGTCAAGAAGCTCCAGCAAACACTGTCCACCATGGGTAACCATTACCTCATTTGGGACATCAGTGTCCCAGTGTTCAGCATCACAGCAACCACGAGTTCCCTCTGTACAGCAATGCACAGACCAGTGCTATACCACCTAGAAGAATGTTTGACAGGAAAACAATTTGAACCTGCCCTGAGGTTCTGCAGATTAAAATCACCTACCTTCAGCTTGGTAGCATAACTTTCTGTCCAATAGGCCAACGTAGCTCTCTCTATGTCATCGTTGTTATTGTTATTAGGTGCCTTCGAGTCGTAGGTGATTCATAGCGACCCTGTGAATGAAAGGGGCTTGCCTCCGGAAACTCTATGTACGAAAGGTGCTCAAAGAACTTGCCAGCATACAACAACAAAAACAATGTAATATGGAGCTCTAGTGGTATAACCTTATCAAGTTGTGCTGCTAATTCAAAGGCTTTGAGGCTCTTGTTATTTGAATCCACCAATGGTTCTGTGGGAGAAAGATGGGCCAAAGTCCTCCAGTTATGATTCAAGCCTTGCACATCCAACACAGGGTTTCTCTGAGTGGGAACCAGCTTGACAACAGTGAGTTAAGCTGCTTTGTTGGTACCAACAGGAAAACTATATAGCTTACTTACATTATTTGTTATCCGATCCACGGGGTGGACCACAAAAACTTCATTTGCTTAGTTCAATGTAGCCATTTGGTGAGAAAATGACTACGACTAGAAAGACTGTATTAATTAGTTGACTGTCTGACAAACTTGTATAAGCCCAAAGCTACCCAGTAACAATATTCAATGTAGATTATCTTGTTTAAATAAAGAGGGAAAAAAGCTTGATTTGTATTCCATTTAGTTTCACAAAACATCTGAATGAATAAAAATTTAGAGTTACTGCAAAATAAGTATGTGCTTGGGTCAATTTGGGACAATGTGTTTAAAGCCAAATTATTACACTGTTTAAAAATCCTAAGAATCAACATTGTGAGTCATGTTAGGAGGAGGGGGAAAAAAGTAAAAATTGGGTGAAAGTCAGTAGTTCCAAAATTAAAAGTAATAAATTGGAAAATAAGAAAACTTGAAACAGTTTATATTAACATCTTCTCAAACTGTTCCTCTCAACTGAGTACAAATGATACCAAGAAAAAGATATTTTAAAAAATAATAATAAAAGGAAAGAAATGAAAACCACTTGGCAAGAAGCACTTTACTAAGCAACAATAAGTGAGGCATTCCCAAAGCAAAAATGAGCTATTCAAGAATGACTGCCTGTGGAAAAGCAAGAAGAACTAACTGCAGAGGCAACTTCCAGAAAGGAGGCTCTGTCGAAGGCTTGGCCTGTGGCTACACCTTCACTGTTCACAGAAATAATGTTTTACCATCTCTGAAAATGCCCTTGTCAGGCAGATTTCAAGACAGGCCAATCTGTGTCAAGTTGACCAAACTTATTGTTAATTCCAGAACAATTTTGTTCTTGAAATTCAGAAACCTGCAACTGCCATGCTCAGTTCTTTCAAGGGGAAGTTGATCTGGCAGCTCACTTTCAAAACGAGTAAGAAATTTTGGAAAAAGGTCAGTGTGGTAATCACTATTGCTTTTCACCAACATGTTCAATTCTCCATCTGAGAATTCATAGGATTATTTTGCTTTACTTTTCTGATATTAAGCAAAGTCATATGATTTGCTTTGACCAGTCATATATAAGTAAGCTCTGGTGACCGCCAGGGAGAGCTGTGCTACTAACCCAAATGCCACATTTCTCAGGTGGTTTGAATTCACTAGCAGCTCTGTGAGAAAAACGTGAGCAATCTCCTTCCATGCAATTTAGCATCTTGGAAAATTGCTGGAGGGTCAGCTATGAATCAGTTCCAATTCAGGGGCAATGACTTTTCAGTTCATAAAATCCCATCATTCTATTCTTGAGTGTAGACATTGAGTAGAGCTCCCCATTGAATCATAAGTGACACATAACCTGAACAAGCTACTGAGAATTTAAGGCTGTTCTTTATTGCATCATGTTGTTGTTGTGAGGTGGCATTGAGTCCAATGACTCATAGCAACCCTATGAACAACAGATCTGAACCCTGTTCT
This sequence comes from Elephantulus edwardii, assembly GCF_000299155.1. Taxonomy (NCBI): domain Eukaryota; kingdom Metazoa; phylum Chordata; class Mammalia; order Macroscelidea; family Macroscelididae; genus Elephantulus; species Elephantulus edwardii. The sequence continues at coordinate 12,110,198 of NW_006399829.1, forward strand.
ATCCTGTGCCATCTTCACATTCTCTGACACACTTGAACCCATTGCCATGGTCACTATGTCAGTCCACCTGGTTGAGGCACTTCCTCTTTTTCACCACTTATACTTGGACCAGGAGGCAGTCGTCAGAACAGAGCAAGGGAACAC
>NW_006399829.1:12111361-12138256 GCF_000299155.1 Elephantulus edwardii
CAAGGAGCACTCTGGCTGCAGCATTTCCAAGGAATAAATATCTGTTTGTTCCTTTGGCAGTCCATCAGATATTCAGTACTCTTATCCAACACCACAGTCAAAAGACATCCGATTTCTTTCTTTTTTACTGCAGGTACAACCTAATCTGATTAGATTTTTTTTCTGTTGTTGTTAAGTGCTGTCGAGTCGTAGACAACTCATAGCAACCCTATAATGAAAGACCTGAATAATTGTATAACTTTCATCATTTCTCCAAGTTCATAGAGTTTCCGGAGGCAAGCTATTTCAGAAGTGGATGGCACTTCTGCTTCCAGCTTGTTTTAGTTGGGGAGCTCCACCAAACACTGATGCATCAGTGTTGCAGTGTTCAGCTCACAGCAACCACGAGTTACTCTGCACAGCAAATAGACAGACAAGTGCTATGCCACTTAGAAGAATGTTTGACCAAAAACAATTCAAACCAGGCCTGAGGGCCACAGACTAAAATCACCCACCTTTGACTTGGTAACATAACTTTCTATCCACCAGGCCCATATAGTTCTGAATAGTGGCAGCCCAATGAATGTTAGAGTGTAATGTCAGAGTATTCTGCAGCGTTCTCAATGGCTGATTTATCAGAAGTGGATCTCCAGGCCTTTTTTTCTGAAGCTTTCCTAAGTAAACTTGAATCTACAACCATTCCACCAGCATCTGAGCCTATTAACCATTTTCACCAAGCAGGGACTTTATGCTAATTTGATAGGTAGCAGTTGTAGCTTCAATAAATTAGGCTAGAGAAATGAGTTAATTTTTTTCCAGAGGAGTTTCTTTGTAGAAGGGAATATTTTTCTAATTTCCTGATAATTCTGGAAAGCAAACCATCCCTGAGATGTGACTCTGTTGTTTGTGTAAATACTTCTTTCATTATCTAGATTGAGAAGTCATAGAGATGGTTAATGGATACACACTAAATCTATCTAAATGGCAGATGACTGCCATTTAAATTCATTTTAAAGTATTTTTCTGATTTTTGTCATTGTTATTATAAAACTCAAGCTTGTTGGCTGAGTTGGAACCAACAGGGTTTTCAGAGGCTGTATATTGCAGGAGAGGAGAGTGCCCATCTTTCTCCCATGGATTTGAACTGCCTGCCTTTGAGTTGGAAGTGTAATTCTCTACCCATCAGGGAGTTACAAAAATTCATATATCTGAAAATGCATGAAATGGAAAAGATAAAATGTGATTATTCTGTAATTTCATTTAAAATTGTTGAACCTGAAATCAAATAAATCTTCTTAGGGCAATAGTTATTACAGATAGTAGAGAGTAATGATATTGGGGGAAAATAAATGGAATTGTGATACTACATACAGATTAAGTCATCTACATTAAATGAATAATTTTTGAGTTATATTTAGAATTATGTCTCATGTTTCCTAAAAGTTTATTTCACTATTCAATTAAAAATGTGGGGAGGAAAGTAAGTTTTAATATAGGATTTATTATGGTATCAAAGTGACCTTGATTCTGAAAAAAAATAAATTTAACATGCAAAAATGTGAGACCGTTGAGCTATAGTATTGATTCTTACGCTTTTAAGAAACAATTTAGAGCCGCAATTTGTGTTTTAAAGCCTACATTTGAGATGAGTGCTTAAGTCCTTCTGGGAGATAATCCAACATACACTTTTCAATTCAATTGTTATTTCAGGTAGCAAATACTGCCTTGTAGTCGGGGATAAAGTGTGGTTTTTAGAAACCAATGAAATAAATTACCTTTAAAGATGTACGCTTTACATAGAATGCCTTTGCTTGCCAGGTTGATTTTCTCTTTTCTTTTCTTTTCTTTTCTGAGAGAGACAAGGATAGCCATCTAAGCTCTTACTTAGGGTCGGGCTTAATGATCCGAGCCTTTGAGATTTCTTCAATTAACAGCAAAGCCAGATGACAAAGTCCGTTTCCCTTGGGCTGAAATTGACTCAGAGCACCGCCACATAGATGTCCCAAAGCTCTTTATACACACCATGTCCTCAGATGAACTCATTGTTTTCCTTCTAAAACCATGGTCTTGGAATTCCCTTCAACTGTCCTCTAAAGTTTCATGTTCAACTGTTCACTGATTCCACAAATGAGGCCCTCCCTTCTCAGCCTGCTATTGATCTCTTGTTCTTACTCTTGTTTCCCTACTTATTTTCGCCTTCAGTATCTTCCCCTTCCAACCCTATTTCCACTGCCACCAAGTTATCTGTTGTAAAGGTAGGCCTGGTTGTGCTACTCTTGCCTCAAAAAAATTTAGTGATTCATTGTGAATTTTTCTCTTCATTGCTCTAGCTCTTTCTTTTCCTCCTGTGAGTCCCAAGAGACTGACCTGTGTTGAGGGCCTCAGTGGGCTCTCTTGCCCATTGTCTCTTTGTCTACTGCTTTCATTTGTATCCCTGGAGAACGAGAGTAAGATGAGAGTAGGCATTCCTCACTTCTTGCATTATAGCTCAACTGAAGGTAAAATTTCTATCTAAAAGCCTTCCACACATAATTTAGTTTGTGTGTGGCATAATGCAAGGTCGGCCACCTATGGAAGGAGCCTATTGTTGTTGTTGTTGTGTGCCAACCAGTCAGAACAGACCCATAGCTGACCCTCAAGCAGATATTCAGAAGCAATTGATTGCAGGGAGGGAGATTGTTCATCCTTCTTCCATGGAGCAGCTGGTTTATTTGAACAGAATGCCTTCAAGGATTGTAGTTCAGCTTCTTGCCATTAGGCCACCAGAGCTCCCTTATCTTATAAGAAGCCTGTTGTTGTTATGTGAAGTCAAGTGCCTCTGACTCATAGCAACTCTATGTACAATAGGTCTGAAACTTGCCCTGTCCTGAGCCAGTTTTACTGACTCCAACACACCTAATCCCATTGCCCCAGTTATCATGTCAATCCATCTCATCCAGGATCTTCTTCTCCTGTGCTGCCCCTCTACTCTTTCAAGATGATTATGCCCTTCTCCAAAGATTGGTCCCTCCTAGACATGTGCCCAAAGTATGTGAGACGGAGCTTCAAAATCATTGCTTCCAATCATTATTTAGATATCAGCCTGCTTGTTGGTCAGGAATGTCTTTTATGAATTTTACATAAGTAAGAAATAATGACCTTCTACAGGGTTAAGTCACTGAAATGTGAGGACTTAACATACATCATTGCTACTGCTGTTGTTTGTAAGGGAGTATCTATCTCATAGCCAACCCCCAAAGAATTTTCAGAGGCTGTAAATCCCATGAAAGGAGACTGTCCATCTTTCTCGCTCAGAGCAGCTTGTGCATTTGGCTTTCATATCTTTGGTTTAGCAATGAGCTCTTTGCCATTGAGCTAGTAAAGCTCCCTGAGTCAACTGCTATTGTTGTTGTTATGTGTCACAGAGTCATTTGCAACTCATAGCAAACATATATACAACAGCCCTGAACTCTGCTCTATCTTGAGTGAATTTCACTATCTCTGACACGCCTACCCCTATTACTCCAGTCACTGAATCAATCCATCTCATCTAAAATCTTCCTCTCCTGTACTCTTCCTCCACTTTTACAAGCATGATGTCCCTTTCTAAGGACTGGTCTCTCTTTGCAACATGCCCAAAGTATGTTAGATGAGGTTTCAAAATCCTTGCCTCCAAAGAGCAGCCTAGTTTCACCTTCTCCAGAATGAACCTCTTTGTTCTCCCAGCAGTCCATGGTATATTTAATACTCTTCTCCAGCACCACACCCAAAGGGATCTATCTTTCTTCTTTCATCTTTAGTCATTGTCCAGCTACAGCTTTCTGATGCATAGCAAGTATTTGTGAAGACCATGGCCTGGATAAGGTGCACCTTACTTAGTCTCTAGACTGATATTATTGATATTATATAGCAGTTTTCAACTGCTAGCATTACTTTAATTGCATCCACTGCTAACATTACCTTTATTGTGTAGAATTATTTTAGAAAAAAATTAAATGCTATTCTTCAAATGAAGTACTCAAGTGGGTCACAAAGAGTTTCTAGAAATCTACTTCTAAAAATCAGACAATGAAAACCTTGTGCATTATAATTGTCCAATCTGTACTTGATCACTGGGAAGACATAGGATAAGACAAGTTCATTCAGTTGTGCGTAGAGTAACCATAAGTCAGTCAAGGGTTGATTCAGTGCAACGGAGCAGCAACTCTAGCACACAAGTGAGAGAGCTATAAACACCAGATGTCTGCAGAAGTTCCCAAAGAACAAAGAAAAATTTTAAATTGAATATTTAAATTTTGTTTTCTTTTCAGCTTAACTGCCTTTATCTATTGTGATGATTTACTAAATCGATAAAGAAAACACAGTAGTCATGCATCTATCCAAGTCATTCCATAAAAGTGTTCTACGTGTGTTCGAGTCATTGAACAAATTTTTTTAATCACATCCTTTTGTTCTAAGGGGAAAATTATTTACAAGATAGAATTAAGTGAATTATTTACAGGTTGTTGTTATTTTTAGATGATGCCAAGTGGAGTACAACTCATAACGACCCTATGAACAAAATATCTGAACCCTGTTCTATCTTACACCATCCTCACACTCCTGACACACAAGAGCCCATTGCAGCCGACACCACGTCAATCCACCCAGTTGAGGTTCTTCTTCTCCTTCACAAACCCTTCATCCTTCCCAGCATCATGTCCTTCTCCAAGGATTAGCACTTCCTTGCAATATGCCCAAAGTATGTGAGGCAAAGCCTCATCATTCCTGCCTCCAAAGAGCATTCCAGCTGCACCCTCTTTAAGACATATCTGTTCATTCTCTTGACTGTCCATGGGATATTCAGTGCTCTTCTCCAACATCACAGCTCAAAAGCATCCATTCATTTTCTGTTATCTATATTCATTGTCCAGCTCTCAGATGCATAGCTAGTAATCAACCAGAAAGACTATGGCCTAAATCAAACACATTTTAGTCCTCAAACTGACATCATTACTCCTCAATAATTTAGAGAGGTCCCTAACTGCAGATTTTCCCAGTATATATTTTTTTGATTGCTGGTACCAATGGTGTTAATTGAGGATCAAAGTAAGATGAAGCAGTTGACAGTTTCAATCTCCTTTCAGTTGTGCATAGAGTAACCATAAGTCAGTCAAGGGTTGATTCAGTGCAATGGAGCAGCAACTCTAGCACACTTTCAGCAACAAGATTGTTTCATCAGCATAACACAGGTTATCGATGAGTCTCCCTCCAAATCTGACACCACACTCCTCTTCATAGAGTCCAACTTTTTGGATAATTTGATGAGCACAAAGATTGAATAAGTATGGAGAGAGAATACAACCCTGACCCACTTCCTTCCCAATTCCAAACCAGGCAGTGCTCCCCTGCTCTGTTCACACAACAGCTTCCTGGTCCGGGTATAGGTTCCAAATGAGCAAAATTAAATGCTCTGGGATTCCCATTCTTCTCAGTGTCAGTCACAACTTTTCATGATCCACACAGTCAAATATATTTGCATAGTCAATAAAGCATAAACACACACTCCTGGTATTCTTTACTTTCATCCAGGATCCATTTGACATCAGCAATGATGTCCCTGGTGCCATGACCTCTTCTAAATCCTGCTTGAACTTCTGGGAGTTCCTTATCAATGTACTGTTCTAGCCATTTTTCAATTATTGTTAGCAATATTTAGTTTTCATGTGATATTACTAATATTGTTCGATAGTTTCCACATTCAGTTGGAACACCTTTCTTGGGAATGGGAATAAATATGGACCTTTTCCAATTTGTTGGCCAATAGCTGTCCTCCAAATTTCCTGGAATAGACTAGTGAGCATGTCCAAGGCTGATCTGTTAATAGAAATAAATTAATCAGTATCCAATAGATTCCTGGGGCTTAATTTTTTGCCAGTGAAGTCAATGCAGCTTCTACTTCCTCCTTCACTACCATTGGCTCCTGTTTATATGGTTAGGTGAATCTAATCTAAATCTAATCTTGCTATGTGCTGTCAAGTTGCTTACTATTCATAGTGGTCCAATGCACAATACTCCTGAACCCTGGCCTGTCCTGAGCCAACCTCATTGTCTTTGACACACCTACCTCTATTACCTCAGTTACTGAGTCAATCCATCTTGTCCAGGATCTTCCTCTCTTGTGCTGTCCCTCCACCCTTCCAAGCATGTTGTCTCTCTCCAACGTCTGGTCCCTCTTGACAAAATGTCCAAAGTATGTATATAAGACCGAGCTTTAAAATCCTTGCCTCCAAGGAGCAATTTGGTTTCACCATCTCTGGGACAAACCTGACCATATGCCTTTGGGATTGTACTTTATGTTCTTACTGCTATGCAACCAGAGCTCTCTTCATCTAAATGTGCTGGTTAATAATTAATTGGTCCAAACCTAAAGAAAGTTAAATCAAATCCATAGGAACCAAAATTTGGCCTTAAGTCTAACCACCTGAATTTAAAAAAACCATCAAAGGAACAGGATTTAAACCTTGAACACTAATGAACAAAGATCAGATTATCTGTGGGACGATGTCAAGAACATCATCCATGAAGGATGCAAAAGGTCATTACAAAGAGAAATGAGGGGGAAAAGAACAAGATGGATACCAGATGAGACTCTGAATACTGCCTTGGAGCACCAAAAAGCCAAAGGAAAGGGGGGAAACTCAAGAAAAGAAGATTTCAAATGGCAGCTCAGAAAGAGAAAGCAAAGTATTATTAAGAAATGTGCAAGGAGCTGGAGTCAGAAAATCAAAAGGGATGAACTCGTTCAGCATTTCTTAAGCTAATGGAACCGAAGAACAGTGTCAAGCCTCAAGTTGCAATACTTAAGGATACTATTGGCTGAATATTGAATGACTCAGGAAGCATTAAAAGAAGATGAAAGGAGTATACAGAGTCACTGTACCAAAAAAGAATTTCATGAAACAACATATAATCAAGAGGCAATGGAGATAAAAGAGGAAGTTCAATCGACTTTGAAGGAATTGGCAAAAATCAAGGCCCCAGGAATTGATGGAATACCAATTGACATATTTCAATACAGAGATGTTGCCCTGGACATGCTCACTAGGTTGTGCCAAAAAATTTGGATGACAACTACCTGGCCAATGGACTTGAAGAGATCCATATTTACTCTTATTCCAAAAAAAGGTGACCTGACAGAGTGTGGAAATCACCAAATAATATCACTAATACACAAAATCCTGCTGAAGATTATCAAAAAATGACTGAACTAGCACTTTGACAGAGAACCATGAGAAATACAAGCTGGGTTTAGAAGAGGCCATGGCACTAGAGACATTATTGCCAATGTCAGATAGATCTAGTCTGACAGCAGAGAGTACCAGAGGAATGTCTATCTGTGTTTCATTGTCTATACAAAGGCATTTAACTGTGTGGATCACAACAAATTGTGGCTAATCTTGAGATGAATGGAAATCCCCGAACACTTGATTGTGCTCATGTGAAACCTAAACTTGCACCAGGAAGCAGCCATCAGAATAGGACAAGAAAACACTGCATGATTTAATTGTACTGTGGATTATGGACTGACTCATAGCCAACCCTCTAGCAGGTTTTCAGAGGTTGTAAATTGCATGGAAGGGTGTTGCCCATCTTTCTCACACAGAGCAGCTGGTGGATTTGAATGATCTACCGCTGGGATGGTAATGAAACTCCTTATCCACTAGGCACCAGAGCTCCCTGTACTCTGGTTAGGCTACATTGAAAGCATTTCTGTTCTAAATAGCACACTTTCATGGAAAAGAGATTGTTGGTATGAGAAGGATCAGGATAATTCTGGATCTGAAAATGCTGTCCCATAAAAGCTAAACAGACAAACTGGAGAAGAAAAGACTAAGGGGGAATTTGGTCACTCTCTTTCAATATCCAAATTGTTGCAGAAAGAGAGAGGAATAGAATAATTCCTCCCTGTCTCCATGTCCCCCACATTGGGGGAAGCTTCAGAGTGACTAGTTTCAGCTCGTATCAGGAAGATCATTCTGAAAGACATGCCAAAAGATAGATTTCACTGCCTTAGAGATCCTAAATATTCCCAGACACAGACTAAATAGCAATTTACAGAGATATTTCTGGACAATTGGACTTGGGTCTTTTAAAAAGCTTCACCGGTCCCTTATGGCAGTGGGCTAGAGTTTTTTGTTTATTTGTTGGTTTGTTTCCCCAGGTAGGAGCCTTGGTGGTGTAGTGCACTATGTGCTGTGCTGTGGATTAACAGTTTAATTCCACTAGTCACTTCACAGGAGAAAGATAAGATGCTTTTCTACCATAGCCTTAAATCCTCAGAACATTAATAGAGGGTCACCATGCATCGGAATGAACTTGAAAGCAGTGGGATTTGTTTTATTGTTTGTTTGGTGGTCCCTATGTGGTATATATCTCAACATAAAGAAAGAAAAAAAATCATCACCACTGGCCAATAGAACAATAGACAGAGAAAATATTGAAGTTTGTAAACTAATTCATTTTACTTGGATCCACCATCAACTGCCAAGGTAACAGTAGTCAAGAAATCAAAAGACATTATTGTTGTTGTTATTATGTGCCATTGAGTCAACTGCAACTCATAGTGAGCCTATGTACAAATGCCCTAAATGCTCCTCTATCCTGTGCCAATCTTATTGTTTCCAACACACCTATCCCCATTATCCCAGTGACTGAATCAATCCATTTCATCAAGGGTCTTCCTCTCCTGTGCTGTCCCTCCACCCTCCTAAGCATGGTGTCTCTCTCCAAGGACTGGTCCCTCCTTGCAACATGTCCAAAATATGTCAGACGGAGCTTCAGAATCCTTTCCTCCAAGGAGCAGCCTGGCTTCTCTCCAGGATGAACTTGTTTGTTCTCCTGGCAGTCCATGGTATATTCAGTACTCTTCTCCAGCACCACAGCTCAAAGGCATCAACTCTCCTTATATCATCCCTAGTCGTTGTCCAGCTCTTTGATGCATACCAAGTAATTGCAAAGGCCATAGCCTGTATCCGGCACACCTTAGTCTCCAGACCGAAATCATTGCTCTTCAGTACTTTGCAGAGGTCTCTGACAATAGACTCTTCCAATTCATCTTTTAATTTCCTGGCTGCTGGTACCAAGATTGTTGACTGTAGAGTCAAGCAAACTGAAGCTGTCAACAATATCAATCTTATCATCTATCCTGATGCTGCCAATCAACCCAGTGGTATCTTTATTTTCTTGATGTTGAGCTTCAATCCATATTGAAGGCTGCAGTCTTTGACTTGCTTCAGCAAGTGCTTCAGGTTCTCCTCAGTTTCAGAAAGCAGGGTTGTGTCATCTGCATAACGCAGATTGTTGATGAGTCTACCTATTTCCAGTCTTGATGCCACACTTCTTCTCATAGAGCCCAGCCTCCCAGATAATCTGTTACGCATATAGATTGAAACAGTGTGGAGATAGGACACATCTTAGACATACACCCTTCCCAATTTTGAAAAAGACATATTAAATTGGGGAAATCGATGTCATGGAGTTCTCCAAATTTCTGAACAGCAACAATGTAAGTTTAAAGACTCAGTGCACCTGCTCTAAGCCATGGTCTTTTCAATAACTTCTTGTGCATCTGAAAGTTAGACAGTAAATAAAGATGACAGTAGATGACTCGAGGCCTTTGAACTGTGGTGTTGGAGAAGAGTACTGAATGAGCCATGTTGTGCTAAAAGAACAAACCAATCTATTTTGGAGGAAGTGCAAACAGGGTGCTCTTTAGAGGCCAGGATCCCAAAACTTTGTTTCACATGCTTGGGGCATGTTGTTAGGGGGGACCAGTCCTTAGTAAAAGATGTCATGCTGGGAAAAGTGAAGGGTCAGAGAAAAAGAGGAAGACCTTCAACAAGATGTATTGACATAATGATTGTAACAATGGGCTCTAACAGATCAGAGATGGCAAGGATGGCACAGGACAGTGAAAAGTACGAATGGACTACATGAAGACAAACATCAGAATTGGAGGAAGACTCATTAACAATCTGTGATACATCTCCTTATGAAAATAACTTACTTGCTAATAACTTACTTTGTCTTCTCCAACTGCCTTTTGAAATCTTCTGTTCAGCTCGTTCACCTCATTATTTCTTTCATTCACTTTAACTATTCAGTACTCAAGAGCAAGTTTTAGACTTTAGGCTGAAGTTCATTTTGATTGTTTGTCTTTTTTAATGACATAATCTTTCTTGCTGTATTATGTCTTTTATATCATCTCATAACTACTCTGGTCTTTGGGTATCAGTGTTACATGTGTCAGAACTATTATTGAGATGGTCTCTAAATTTAGGTGCGAAATACTCAAGGGATAATCGGGATGGGAGTGTCAGAGACAGTGTGATTGGCACAGGACAGAGCAGAGTTTAGGGCTGTTGTACATAGGGTTACTGTCAGTCGCAAGCGACTCGACAGCACATAACAACAACAACAGCAACATACTCAAGGTCATACTTTGACTATTATGAAATTGTTTTCATTTGCTTCAGCTTCAGCTTGAATCTCTTTTTGACTAATTAATACTCTATTCTACAACCAGCCCCTTAACTAGTTCTGACTGATAATATCAAACTTTTCCATTGTTTCTTCTTGACATATATAGTCGATTTGATCCCCATATACTCCACCAGGTGAGGTCTATGTGTATACTTACCATTCATGCTGTTAGGAAAGGTATGTCAGTCGTCTTGTAAAATTTTATCGTGCTTTCTCTAGCCTTTCTAGATGAAGATAAAAATCCATCTCCCATACTTGGAGCATGTTGCTGGAGAGGTTATTCCTTGGTAAGGGACATCATGCTTAGAAAGGTAGAGGGACAGAGAGAAAAAGACCTGCAACCAGGTGGGGTGAGACAGTGACTGCAGTAATTAGCTCATGTGTATCAGAGATTGTGAAGATGACACAGAATATGGCAAGAATCAGATCTGTCAGTCGTAGGGTCACTGTGAGTCATACTTGACTTGATAGCAACTAACAACAATAAGGATGACAATCTCCAGCCTCACTTGTACAATCAAGACCATATTTTCCAACTACTGATATTTCTTCTTTGTGCCTAATGTTTGCATTCTAACAAGCAGAAATTATGAATACATCTTGATAAACCACAGGATTTGCCAAGAAATTATTTTTTTTTCAGTTTCTCCATTTTTAGCATAAGTGAGTGATTGATGTGTAAATTTGGATAATCATTTTATTGACTGGTTATCCTTATGGGTGTATGGATATTATCTTGTCATTGACAGTATTGTACTTCAAGAGAAACACTGAAGTATATTATTTGTAAATATGACACTGTTCCTTTTTTAGTTTGTCATTCCTAGAATGTGATCTTCCCATTTTAAATAGCTGAAGCAAATTTCTTTCAATCCACTCTTTCCAATGATATTGATCTTTAGGATTTCTATTTAATTTCTATATTTTCTTTTTCTTTCAATTTCTCTATATTTATACATTATATACTCCATGTTTTTATTATTAATGGATATTTTCAGTTGTTTTACCTCATTTTGTGTCATGCCATCTCAGCAGATGGAGATCTCAAAAGCTTTAGTCCGTTGTATCGTTAAAGTCAACTCTCCTTTTTCCATCGTTGTTGTTGAGTACAATCGAGTTGGAACTGACCCATAGCTGATGCTCCAGTGGTTTTCAGAGGCTGTTAATAACACGGGAGGAGAGTGCTCATCCTTTTCCTGTAGTGCAGCTGCTGGATTCAAATATTAATCTCTACGAGTCAGTCGGTCAAGCAGCTGTCCTCCAAATTTTCTATCATAGACTTCCTTTTTGATTCCCTTGGATCTCATTTCTGGAGAATGAAAAGAATTATGCTATTCCTGTTTGCAGCAGCAATAATAATAAAAAGTGAGAACTGGATAATGAGCTTTTACTCTTCTCAAACTCTTTGAAAGAAACAGAAAACAAAAAGCACATATATAAAATAGGAGCATATTTCCTTTACTAAAATGATCACTTTGTGAGATTTTTGTGACTTTTGTGGACTTTGTGAGAGGAAGGGGTAGTTAGAAGGAGAAAGCAGAAGATGTTCAGTCCTGATTCCTGCTTCTAGAAATTAGTCAATAAGCATGTGGCTCATAGATCCTTTTATCCCATTTTGCAAAGATGAACTACAATCTCTAGGAGGAATACTTTATTTCTCTCCTGAGGTGTCTCTTGGCAGTACTAAAAAAGTCATTAAGCAGATGAAGTCTAGCCTTTGTCAGTTGTTTTGCTTATTTCCTGAATTACTCAAGTACAGCACAGCAAGACCAAGAACACAATACTTACAGGACTAGAAAACCAAAACAAAAACTGAGAACATAAACCAAGCCCACTGTTGTCTAGTTGACTTCAACTAATAGTTATAGATGTGTTACAATCCAGAGTTGTGCTCCATAGAGTTTTCAGTGGCTATAATCCTATGGATTCACTATTATAACTTTTTAATGATTTCTATGTTATTTTAATATTAGAAATTATACTACCAGTATTTCAAATACCAGCCTCGGCTAATGAAATTTTATTAAAACCAGGGACATCGTTTCATTTCATTTTGGAAGATTAGCCCATTAACTTGGATGACACTTAAACCATGAGTAGAAAAGTTAGGCCTAGGCTTCATACAAGTAGAGAGCACTGGTAGTCTAATAGTAAGAATCCACACTGCAATCTCGAAGGCACATGGTTTGAATCCAGCAGCTGCACTACAGGAAAAGGATGAGCACTCTCCTCCCGTGTTATTAACAGCCTCTGAAAACCACTGGAGCATCAGCTATGGGTCAGTTCCAACTCGATTGTACTCAACAACAGCGATGGAAAAAGTAGATTTGACTTTAACGATACAATGGACTAAAGCTTTCGAGAGCTCCATCTGCTGAGATGGCATGACATACTTGAGTCTAAGGCACCTAACAGCAATCATATTCAATTTATATGCTGAGCAAATCATTCTGGAAACTGGACTCTGAAAAGGAAAGTGGTGTCGGGATAAAAGAAAGATACATTAACAGTCTGTGTTATGTAGATAGCACAACCTTGTTTGCTAACAGTGAGGACTACTCAAGACACTTGCTGAAGAAGACCAATGACTACAACCTTCAACATCAATAACATCTCAATATCAAAAAGACAAAACTCCTCATAATTGGACTGGTAAATGATAGGCCTGCAGGGCCGACTCACAGATCCTGTGAAATGGAAGCTGCAAAAAAGATTTCCCAAGCCAGCTGGTGCTACAACATACCTCACTGTCTGATGTCACAACCTATCCCACTCATGACAGCCAGTTCCTACCTGACAGCACCAGCAGCTGCAGCTACTCAGCAAGCTACATGACTTCCTCTGCCAAGAAATGGTCCCTTCTCACTAAGTCCTTAAAATCCAGTTCACCTGCATGCCACCTGCGACTTCTCTGACTCTTCCTGCCCCTCTCTGGCCCAGGGCAGCGAACCTCACTCAAGAGCCCCAATAAAAGCTTCTTTGCTTACTTTTGGTTTCCACACCTTTTTTACAAAACAGTAAGCAACGTCAGGATAGATGAAGAAAAGATACAAACTGTCAAATATTTCTTCTTACTTGTATACACAATCAACACCCTGGGTACTAGCATTCAGGAGATCAGGAGATATAATGCAGTGGGCAAGTCTGTGGTCAGGGTTCTCTGAAAATTACTGAGGAACAATGACATAAATTTGAAGACCAAGGTTATATAGTCTTTTCAGTTACTTGCTATTCATTTGAGAGATGGAAAATGAATAAGGATGAGCAAACTGATGCCAATGAACTGTGATGTAGAAGAGTGTTGAATATTTCATGGACTGCCAAGAGAACAAATACATCTTGGAGAAAGTGAACCAGAGTGCTCTTTGGAGACAAGAGTAGTGAAGCTTTGTCTCACATTCTTTGGAAATTTTGCTAATAGGCTATTCCTTGGAAAGAAACACCATACTTGGAAAGGTAGAGGGTTAACAAAAGAGAAGAAAACCCTCAACCAAACGGACTGACCCAGTGACTGCAATAATAGGTACAAGTGTGTCAGAGATGTTGAGAATGACACAAGATAGGATAGTTTCAGATCTGTTGTTTGTAAGGTCCCTTGAACAGTACCCAATTCAACAGCACATGAAAACAACAATATAAATGGAAAGGATACTAAGAAGAGGTTTCATTAACTCTTTCACTGCAATTGCATTGATTCTGATTCATCCATCAAGTTCCTTAGGCTATAAATCTCAACGAGAAAAGATTGCCCATCTTTCTTCTTTGGAAAGGCTGGTAGATTGAATCATTGAAGATGGCCATTAGTATTGCTATATGCTACAGACTATGCCACCACAATTTTGAGGTACTAAGTGAATATTCCTTTGAAATAATCCTAACTCTGATGTATGAGAAGGATCTTGAGTCTTTTGTAATGAGACACTGTAAGTGTATAAAGGAAGATGCTGGGCATCTGTGAGGACTAGAGAAGAAATTCCAGGGACAAACTTCCAAGAAGCTAGTGTTGGTGAGACAAACCCTGGAGGTGTTTGCAAAGTTGTTTTTGTCTATTTCTTGTTGCTGAAGGCATAGATCCAGGTGGTAGCAATTATTTATTTGCCTTGCATTTTGGAACTTCTCCGCTTTGCTCTTCAAGAATTCAAGGCTCAGAGGTGTTTGCCAAGAACCTAAAACTTAATTCTTGGAGCAATAATTTTGCCCTCTCATTCTTTCCTCCCTGAGCTCTCATAGAAACCTCTGGTGGCTTAGTTCACAGGGAATTGTGCAGCTTATCCAAAGATAGCACCTCTCTGATAGTTCAAATCCACCAGCAGCTCTGAGGGGGGAAAGTGTGCCATCTCCTCCTTTGCAGTTACAGCAGAAAACTTGCTGGAGGGTCAGCTATGGGTCGATTCCAATTTGATGGCTATGAATTTTGAGAGCTTTCTGAAAGCGTATTTGCTAAGTCATGGCTAAGAATGAATGTTACCTCCAAAGCGCTCACCACCCCTGATATTTGATACTGTAAAACCCAGAAGTCAAAGCCAGGGCACTTCTGCCAGACTAACATTTCCTGCAAAGCAAAGTAGCTGGCGGGGGAGGGGTTGCCAAGACAGGGATGGGGGTGGAAAGAGACAAAGGCAAAGACAAGCAAGACAGGAAAGAGGGAAAAATCTATCCCACAAGCATTCTTTTTGTCCTGGAACTTCAGTAACAACTTCATTTATTTCATTTTTTTCTTTTGATTCTGTTCATGACAGTTAGTGCCTCTAGATATATGTATGCATGAAGATAAACAATTACATAAACATAAACAATTTTGTTTTATGAGAGCTGAACTGTACAGAATGAAGGGCGCACTCCTGCATAAACTACCCCCACAATCTCACTCTGTGTCATTAATGGAGCCAGAGATTGCGAATGTTTTCAAATATTGTTCCTCTCAGCTTGAGCTCAATCAAGGGGTGACATCTTTACAAAGGATTCTAGCAAACAACTCTTTGTTTCTGAAAGCTGAAAACAACAATGTTGTTGTTATTGTTGTTATGTGCCATGGAGTCACTTGGGACTCATAGCGACCCTACGTACAACAGCTCTAAACTCTGTTCTGTCCTGTGCCAATCGCACTGTCTCCAACACACCCATCCAGATTATCCCAGTCACTGAATCAATCCACCTCATAGAGGGCCTTCCTCTCCTGCACTGCCCCTCCACCATCCCAAGCATGATATCTCTCTTCAAGGACCAGTCCCTCCTTACAACATGTCCAAAGTATGTTAGATGAAGCCTCAGAATCCTTTCCTCCAAGAAGCAGCCCGGTTTAACCCTCTCCATGATGCAATACCCACAAAAAAACAAACAAACAAAAAAAAACCCCACCAAAAAACAGTTCAAATAGATTAAATTTTAGAAATTTATATTCTCTAACCTATACTCGCACCAGGAAACAGTCTTCAGAACAGAGCAAGGAAATACTACAGGATTCAAAATCAAGAAAGTAATGCATTAGGGAAGCATCTTGTCTCCATGCCCTTTCAATCTATATGTGGAACATTTCATTTGAAAGGCTGGACTTTCTGAGAAATGTGGCATCAGGATTGGAGGAAGATTCATCAACAGCCTGTGTTAAGCATATGACACAACCCTGCTTGCTGAAACTGAGGAGGACCTGAAGGATTTGCTGCAGAAGATCAAGGACTGTAGCCTTCAGTATGGATTGAAGCTCACCAAGTTGTGCCAAAAAATCTGGAGGACAACCACCTAGCCAAATGACTAGAAGAGATCCATGTTTGTTCTCATTTAAAAAAAAAAAAGTGACCTGATAGAATGTGGAAATGATCAAACAATATGATTCATATCACATGCAGCAAGATATTGCTGAAAATTATCCAAAAACAACTGGAATGGCACATCAACAGAGAAGTGTCTGAAGTGCAGGCTGGATTTAGAAGAGGCCATGGCACTAGCGATATTATATCCAATGTTAGCTGGATCTTGGCTGAAAGCAGAGAGTACTAAAGGAATGTCTACCTGTGTTTAATTGACTATGCAAAGCTATTTGACTTTGTGGATCACAACCAACTGTGGCTAACTCTGAGAAGAATGGGAATCCCAGAACACTTGATCTTGCTAATGCAAAATATACGCTTGGACCAAGAGGCAGTTGTCAGAACAGAGCAAGGAAACACTGCATGGTTCAAAATTGGGAAGGATGTGTCCTATCTCCATATCTTTTCAATCTATATGTGGAACAAATAGGAGGCTGGTGCTTTATGAGGAGGAATATGACATTAAGATTGAAGAAAGACTCATGAACAACCTTGCTTGCAGAAACTGAGGAAGACCTGAGGCATTTGCTGGAGAAGGTTAAATACTGCAACCTTCAATATGGATTGCCGCTCAACCTTGATAAAACAAAGGTTCTCACCACTTAGCCAATTAAAAACATCATGATATACCATGAAGTGTTTGAGATTGTAACAGCTTCAGCTTGTTTGGCTCCACAATCAACACTCTTGGTACCAGCCAGGAAATCAAAGGACAAATTGTACCTGGATAATCTGTTGCAAAGGACCTCTCCAGAGTACTGAAGAGCACCAAAGTCGATCTAGACAATAAGGTGCACCTGATCCAGGCCATGGTCTTCTCAATTACTTGCTAAGCATCAGAGGGCTTGACAATAACTAAAGATAATAGAAGAAGAATTGATGCCTTTGAGTTGTGGTTTTGGAGAAGAGTATTGAATGTACCGTGGACTGCTAGGAGAACAAATAGGTTCATCTTAGAGAGGGTAAAACAAGGATGCTCCTTGGAGGTAAGGATTTTGAAACTTCATCTGACATACTTTGGGCATGTTGCAAGGAGGGACCAGTTCTTGGAGAGGGACATCATGCTTGGAAGGGTAGAGGGACAGCACAAGAGAGGGAGACCCTGGATAAGAAGGACTGACTCATTGACTGGGGTAATGGGGGTAGGTGTGTCAGAGACAATAGGTTTGCTCAGGATAGAGCAGGGTTCACAGCTGTTGTAAGGATCGCTATGAGTTGGAACGTGACAACAACTCCCATTGAACAGGTGGTGGATTTATTTATTGTTTTTTATGTGCCTTCAGCTTGGTATTGCAGCTTCTTATCACTAAGGTACCAGAGATTCAATCATGTTAAGTAGGATGTATGACTAGGGATGATAGGAGAGTTAATGCCTTTGAGCTGTGGTACTGGAGAGGAGTACTGAATATACCATGGACTGCTAGGAGGACAAACAAGTTCATCCTGGAGAGGGTGAAGCTAGGCTGCTCCTTAGAGGCAAGGATTCTGAAGCTTTTTCTGACATACTTTGGACATGGTGTAAGGAGGGACAGGTCCTTGGAGAGGGACATCATGCTTGGGAGTGTGGAAGGACAGCGAAGGAGAGGAAGGCCCTCAATGGGACGGATTGATTCCCCCACTGGGGTAATCGGGATGGGTGTGTCAGAGACAATAAGATTGGCACAGGACAGAGCAGGGTTTAGGGCTGTTGTACATAGGGTCGCTATAAATTGCAAGCGACTCGATGGCACATAACAACAACAACAACAACTGATTGGCTCATCCAAGATCATACCTTCTATGCTGGCAGCATGTGGCAGAGTTAGAGGTACAGGAATTGCAGGAATATCTTGGGTCTAGAACTGTTAGAGGATGGCTGGGCCTTTGGTGGTGTAGTGTGTAGGAGTTATGCTGTTTACACAAAGGCTGTACCTCTTTGATGATGAATGCACCAGCCACACTGTGGTAGAAAAACAGACAATCTCTCTCTGCATGATTTACAGCTTTGGAATATTCATGGAGGGGTCAACTATGAGTCAGTTCTAACTCTATGGCAACGAGTTTTAGTTTGAGAGCTGTGGGGAAATGCAGACAGGGCATTTCTTAGAGAAAAGATGGTGAGATTCTGTGTCACATGCTTTGGGTTTATTATCAGGAGGGGCCAGTTCTTGGGCAGGGATGTCATGTTTGGGAAAGTGGAGGTAAGAGAAAGGCGAGGGAGATTGTCAATGAGATGGATCAGCACAGTGCTTACAACAACGGGTGGAGATTCTGAGGATAGAGCAGGACCAGGTAAAGTTCTGATGTGTTGTTCAAAGGGTTGCTATATCAAGAACTGGCTCAGCTACACCCAGCAACAACTAACAAAACTGTGGAAAAGGGGGAAACTGAGATATCAAGATCTGTCATTTCATGGAAAAAGCTCTGACAGAACTGTCCTCATGGGATATGGTGGAGGTAGAGTAAGGGCTCCGCTCTGTGAACAACCATGGAATGGAAGGTGCATGAATTAATCAATATTTGGATGCCACTTCTAGCATAGTAGAACTTGAACATGTCTTTTGTTAGAAAATGGCACGGACATGATATGAGTGTCCTGGAGATGGGAAGGCCCAGAACTGATTGGACTTTGTGTATAAGAATGCATATCAGTTTCTTAAATTCTCAGAAAAGAAAATGAAAATATTTTAATAGGTCTTAAGAGAGCTATTCACAAGAATGCCTGCTTCCAAGGCTCACATAATACCAAGCTGTCTCAGAAGGCTAGTCTTGATTCCAACCAACATGAATGTAAATCTTAACCAACCCACTCATTTAGTGTGGCCTTGGGCAAGTCCTGTCACCTCACATCTAACCTTTTCATTTTTAAAATGTGAGTAACACCACCTCTCTTGAGAATTATTGTAAAAAGCAAAAAAATCATCTCTCCAAATGTGCAGCATCAAGCAGGCATGAAGAAACACGACTATTGTTATTTAAATGGCACAGCCTGTCTTGGGACGATCCAAGGTCAGAAGAAGAACGTGCACTTTCTGGAACAGCCTGGCTTTAGTCAAGATGTAAGAAGCAGATGTAAACATTTGGGAGCAATGGTATTAGTGGCATGTTGATGTGGTCAGAGTCTTTGCTCTCAGGCCCAAGCTGTATTCCCCCTGGACTCATAAATGCCTGGGAGATGTTAGGATAACAATAGTTAAATATAATTCTCCATTAGAGTAACTCTGCTTGCTATAGATAGATAGATTTAATAGTAAGATTACCACCTTCCCACTGCCTTTGAGTTCACTCTGACTCACAATTAAAACACAGCATAACATCACTGTAGGATTTTTAAGACTATATGTCTTTGCAAAGCAGACTGCCACTCGTTCTCCTGTGAATTAGGTGGTAGATTAGAACCAACAAATTTTTGACTACCAGTAAAATGCTTTAATTACTACATCACCAGGATCCCGTATGGCAAAAACACTATTAGGTGAAGCCAAGTTGATTCCACCTCCTTGTAACATTATGTACCAGAGAACAAAACAATTCTGCATTTTCTTCACAATGTTGTTTTGTGTTGTTTTGCTTTGTGCTGTTGGGGGGTTTTTTTCTGTTTGTTTTTTTTCTGTTCTAAAGCCATTGTTTCAGCCCCCCATATCAATCTGTCTCATTAAGGGTCTTTTTCTTTTTCACTGACTTGCTGACAACCTAAAATGAAGAGAGTCGTTCTGCCAACACAAAGGCAAGTGGTTCAAATCCACCAACTGCTCCTCAGGAGAAAGATAGACAATCTCTCATGAGTTACAGACTCTGAAAACCTGCTCGAGGGTCAGTCATGTTTCAGTGACAACGAGAAGGAGAAGTAGTCTACTTTACCATGTCAAGAAATTAGCCACCATGAGATGTACAAAAAAAAATGGGAGAAAAATATTGTCATGCTCATTTCTAAGGAGCATTCTGGCTGCACTACTTCCAAAACAGATTTGTTTGTACTGTTGGCAATTCACGGTATAATCAGTATTCTTCAACTACTCCACAATCCTAAGGCATCAGTTGTTCTTTGGTCTTCCACATTCATCGTCCAAGATAAAGTGACTAAAAACACCTTCTGCCCTTTTAATTCTTAATATGGCTCTGCTTTGGGGTTCTTCACTTATAGTATTGTCTTCATCATTATTCCATGTGAAAGCATGTTTCCAGTAACCTATCTAAAAAACTTGTTGAAAAGATTTCTAATTTACTTAATTGAACGAATTGTCAAGAAAGAAAGCAAATATTTAATTAATCCTTCTCAGTACAGAGAACTCTTTCTTTAAACCTCATTTAATTTTTCTCTTGGGCACCAGGAGTTGAGACCAATGCTGCCATCCCTCCAACCCCCACCCCAACACCTGAGACAATTCTTTGTTCTGTGCTATAAATTTATTTTCCTTATCCATTTGAATGTAGGCAGAAGAAAATGATCTCATTGCATATGATTCCTGACATACTACCCAGGAGTCCAGACTGCAGTGAAATTTGACTCTACAGATGACTAAGGAAATCTTTTGTTTTTAAACACCTGTTCAAAGAAAAACTATCTGAAGGCTTTAAAGTTATTAGTACCATGGTGATAGGTCTGAAGGCCTAGTGGTAAAAAAACTGCACTGCAATCCCCAGAGCATTCAGTTCAATTAATTCCACCAGCTGCTCTACAGTAGAAGGATGGTCAATCTCCTCCTATGAGATAAATTGCCTCTGAAAACCCACTGGAGGATTAGCTATGAGTAGGTTCCAACTCCATGGTACACAACAATAATAACTATTGATATCTTCTTGCCCCAAACTTTATATCACTGCTGAATAGGGAAACTTCAAGGGAGAAAGATAAATAATCTTCTCCAGTGTGATTCACTGCCTCTGAAAACCTGCTGGAGGATCAGCTATGAGTTGGCTCGAACTCAACAGTACATAACAAAAGCATACAGACACAAATCAGAGAACAGCTCAAAGAACATACACAACAGACCTGTATAACAAACATCAATATTATGAGAGCTGAGAAAGTTACCAGCATCTTGGGAAGGTCTGTCCTTTTATGTTGTTGTTGTTGTTGTTATGTGCCATTGAGTCACTTGTGACTCATAGAGACCCTATGTACAAGAGCCCTAAACACCGTTCTATCCTGTGCCAACCTCATCGTCTCAAACACACTCATTCCTACCCTCCACTCACAGAATCGATCCATCTCATCGAGGGTCTTCCTCTCCTGCACTGTCCCTCCACTCTCCCAAATGACGTCCCTCTCCAAGGACCAGTCCCTCATTGCAACATGACCAAAGTATGTCAGACAAAGCTTCAGAATCCTTGACTCCAAGGAGCATTCTGTCTTCACCCTTTCCCGGATAAGCCTGTTTGTTTTCCTAGCAGTCCACTCTTCTCCAGCACCACAGCTCAAAGGCATCAATTCTCTTTCTATCATCCCTATTCATTGTCCAACTCTCAGATGCATAGCACGTAATTGTGAAGACTATAGCCTGGATCAGGCACACCTTAGTCTCCAGCCTGACGTCGTTGCTCTTCAGTACTCTTGAGAGGTCCCTCACATCTGACTTTCCCAATGCAATTCATCTCCTGATTTACTGGCTGCTGTTACCAAGAGTGTTGACTGTGGAACCAAGTAAACTAAAACTGTTAACTATCTCAATCTCTTCACCATTCATACTGATGCTGCCAATTGGCCCAGTGGTGAGAATCTTTGTTTTCTTGATGTTGAGCTTCAATCCATATTGAAGGCTGCAGTCCCTTCTGCAGCAAGTGCTTCAGGTCCTCCTCTGTCTCAGCAAGCAGGGTTGTGTCATCTGCATAACGCAGTTTGTTGATGATTCTTCCACCAATTCTGATGCCATATTCCTCCTCTTGCAGTCCAGCGTCTCAGATGATCTGTTCTGCATACAGATTGAAAAGGTATGGAGACAGACTACATTCCTGTCAGATCCCTTTCTTGGTTTTGAACCATATAGTGTCTCCTGCTCTGTTCTGACGACTGCCTCTTGGTCCGAGTATAGGTTTTGCATTATCACAATCAAATGTTCTGGGATTCCCATTCTTCTCCTCAAAAGATAGACACATAACACTGTCTTCTAAAACCATTGCTTATTTTGTGGCCTGTTTTTAAGACTTTTGTAAATATAGCTATTCAATGTACCTTTCAAATATATCTTTTCTTTTGCTTATATGCATGCTTTTTTCATGAGATTCAGCCTCGTTGTTGCATGTGGCAATTAGTTATTCATTTATATTGCTCTATTTTAATAATCCATTTAAAGGCTAAGGTGTGCTCAATCCAAGCCCTGGTATCTCCCACTGTTTCCTAACTATGTGAAAATTTGACAATACATGAGGAAGACTGCAGAAGAATTGATGCCTTTGAATTGTGCTGTTCATGAAGAATATTGAGTATAACATGGACTACGAAAAGAACAAACCATTCTAACTCAGAGGAATTGCAAACTTCCTCTAAAGAAGTGCTCGTTAGAGGGAATAATGGTGAAGCTTCATCTCACATATTTTGGGCATGTTGTCAGGAGACCTCAGTCCTTGGAGAAAGGCACAATGCTGGGGAAAGCAGAAGGTTAGCAGAAGAGAGAATGACTCTCAATGAGATGGATTGAGAGTGATAATAACAATGGGATTAAGCATGATAGAGACTGTGAAAATGCCTTAGTATAGGGCACGACCCTGATCTCCTGTTCACAGGGTTGTTGTCATGAATAACCATCAATTGGATAACACCTAACAGCAGCAACAACCAAATACACTACAATGCGGTATTCGTTCTACAGTTGATTGACGCTTGTATTGATAATAGGAATTTGGTTTGGTTTTATTTTTTTACTTTTTCTGTATAATGCTGCTATGAATGTTCTTGTATGTGTTTTTTAGTGAACATATGTATTAATTATCTGTGTGGATGTGTACATAACTAATAGTCCTCTATGCAATTGATTTTCTGCATTATCAGCTTTAAAGGTATTATCAATTTTCCAAACTGATTATACTCATTTGCACATTTACTGGCAGAGCATGAGTTCCAGTTCTGCATTCTTGCCAACATTAGTGATTATCATTCTTTGTAAAATTAGCTTTTGTGGTGAAGACCAATGGAATTGTACTTCTAATCGTATGCTTATTTGTAATTTTTGTATCTTTTTGTTATGAAGGGCCTGCTAAAGCTTGTAGTCTAGTAGTAGTAGTAAATGTAGTAGTAGTAGCAGCAGCAGCAGCAGCAGCAGCAGCACATATTGTCTAACTTCAGGGAGAGAAATAAGAATCAAGCCAAGCACAGAGCTGATACTCCATTTACCAATTCTGACATTAGCTGTCCTTCCCATGGCACTTTCTCTGTGGATATTGAGTTTGATAATTCATTGCAATGTCCCCACAGAACTCACAGATCATACTCATCACTTTAAGGTTTGTTAAAGATGTAACAGTTTACAGGTAAGGATTAAGATCCAATCAGAAACAACTCAGGAGACAGAATATTGTATACCATTGAGTCCATCACTAATTGTAGTTGACCCTCCAGCAGGTTTTTAGAGACAATTTAACCACATGGGAGGAGAGTGTCCTTCTTTCTCCCACAGAGCAACTGGTGGATTTGAGGATGGCAGCAAAGCTTCTTATTATCAGGCTCATATAGTTCGTCAAAGAGGACAACATCCAACCAACACAGCTCTTAGCCGCTTGACTGTATCCAAAGGTAGGCCACACTTGGGCCTCCACTCTTGGCCTCCACTCAGGCTGGATTCAAACCTTGTACCCTTGGGCTGGCAGTGCAATTCCTTATTACTAAGCCACCAGAACTCTGGAGGTCTAGTGCTAAGAAGCTGTGCTGGAATCCCAAAGGCACATTGTTCGAGTCTATTAGTTGCTGCACTGGTAAAGGTCGGCACCTGCTGCAGGGTCAGCTATGAGTTGGTTCCAACTCAACAATGCACAGTAGTAAGACACCAGAGCTCCCTTCCTCTGTTTATTAGGGAACAGCACATGGTCTCAACCTCTTATGCCATTTAATTCAAGTTTAGTCATTTAAACATTAGGAAGAGCCACTCTGGGTCACTCATGATTCTGAAAACCAGAGATGAGTAAGTCATGGCTTTGGTTCAAACTAATACAGGACAGAGATTACTTCGTTCATCAACTGTGTTGGTCCCTGTGCTAAGCACTTGAAATTTAGGCGTATACAGACCAAACCCCCCAGGCAGATGAACACAAAGATGTTTTGCTAACGACAAAATTACTTGTTAGCAATATAGGTCACCAAGAAGAGAACTGAGACACACAAAGAAGGAGGAGGAGGAGGAGGAGGAGAAGAGGTCATGCAGAAGGGAGATTAAAAATTCACCATGTGGACAAGTTGGAGTGAGACCCTCAAGGTGCAGAATCAGCACAAAGAAAAAGACACAAGGGATTGAAAACAGCAGCAGGTCAAAGAAGCAGTAAGTCTTGCAGCAAGCCTAAGAATGTGAGCCTCATGGAGAGTGCAAGTGGAGATGAGGCTGGACATTTCATGCTGGCTGAGGAATACAGGACACTGTGCCAAGCACAGGCACTTGATAAATGCCTGCCTGCACCCCACCCAGCTAGCTCATCTACAGTAAGCATGCATGAAGGGATTCCTGTAAGTCACAAATGAGCAATAACATGACATAAGGAAATGCATCAAGCTCAGATCTAAGTTACATTCCCCAGGAAACTTACAGAGATCGATATCTTGAGAGTTCAGCCTCCTTCCTGGCTTGAACAGTGTGATATCATTGTGACTCATTCCCACACTTGGAAAGGAGAATGAAAACAGGTGGGAGAAGGACTCTTACTCATAACCAATATTTAGAAAGGGCACCAAACACAAGGAGGACTTGAAGTGCTTCCTGCAGAGGGTCAAGGACTGCATCCTTCAATATGGATTGAGGCTCAATGTCAAGAAGACAAAGATTCTCACCACTGGGGCAATTGGCAGCACCGGGATGGATGGTGAAGAGATTGAGATTGTTAACAACTTTAGTCTGCTTGGCTCTACAGTCAACACTTTTGAAACCAGCATCCAGTAAATTAAAAGGCGCATTGCCATGGGAAAGTCTGCTGTTAGGGACCTCTCCAAAGTATTGAAGAGCAATGGTGTCACTCTGGAGACTAAGCTACATCTGATACAGGCCATGGTCTTTGCAATCACTTGTTATGCATCAGAAAGTTGGACAATGACAAAGGAGGATAGAAGGAGAATTGATGCCTTTGAGCTGTGGTGCTGGAGAAGAGTATTGAGTGTACCATGGACTGCTAAGAAAACAAACAGATTCATCCTGGAGAGGGTTAAAATGGGCTGCTCCTTGGAGGAAAGGATTCTGAGGCTCCATCTGACATATTTTGGACATGTTGTAAGGAAGGACTGGTCCTTGTAGAGGGACTTCATGCTTGGGAGGGTGGAGGCAGTGTAGGAGAGGAAGGCCCTCTATGAGGTAGATTGATTCAGTGACTGGGATAATCAGGATGGGTCTGTAGGAGGCAGTGCAATTGGCACAGGATAGAGCAGGGTTTAGGGCTGTTGTACATAGGTTCACTATGAGTAGCAAATGACTCAACGGCACATAATAACAACAACAACAACCACCAAATACTTTATGTTACAATGAAAACAAACACCCTAAATGAAAATCATGAACTTCATCCCACTGGAATACTCTAGAAAAGAGAAAGAATACAAATGACTGTAATGAAAGAAACACTCTAGGTACTGGAGACATACCAGTAAAAAAGAGATAGCCCAACAGTCCCTAAGTTGTTCACCTTCTCATGGAAGCATATTTTTCTATTCTTCTTTCTCTAAATGAATTTATTATCTAAGAGTTTTCCCTCTAGATACTGATAAATGCTATGTTATAGTTATGTGCGCTCAAGTTGAGTATAACTTGTAATGACCCTATGAACAAGAGATCTGAACTCCGTGCCATCCTGTGCCATCTTCATCATCTCTGACATACTTGATCATGCTGCGGCAATCACTGTGTCAATCTGCCTGGTTGAGGGTCTTCCTTTCCTTCATTATCTCTCCACCTTTCCAAGTATGTGGCCCTTGCCAAAGAAACAACATATCCAAAGTATATGATATAAAACTTCACCATCTTTGCCTCCAAGAAGCACTCTGACTGCACTTTCTCCAAGGTATGTATGTTTGTTCTTTTGGTCATCTATGGGATAATCAGTGCTCTTCCCCAATATCAAAACTCAAAGGCATTGATGTTCCTTCTCTCATCCTTATTCAATGTCGAACTCTCAGATGCTTAGCAGGTTATGGGAAAGATCATGGTTTGAATTAGGTGTGCCTTAGTCTTTAAATGGACATCATTGCTCTTCAAGACTTTGGAGAGGTCTCTAATAGCACACTTTCCCTATATTATGTCTCCTGTATTGACTGTTGTTAGGTACTAAAGATGTTAATTGTGGATCCAAGCTAGCTGAAATTGTTGTCAATTCACTTTTCCCCATCTATTTTGATGTTGCCTATTGGCCCATTGGTAAGGATTTTTGTTTCCTTAATGTTAAGATGTAAAATATATATGAACAGGCACTTCACCGAAGACGACATTCAGATGGCTAACAA
>NW_006399829.1:12139647-12140425 GCF_000299155.1 Elephantulus edwardii
CAGATTCTTCTTCATGGGGTCTAGCTTCTTGAACGATTTTCTCAGTATATAGAATGAATACGTATGGAGAATGCATAGAGCCCGGAAGCACACTTTTCTTTATTTTAAACCATGCATGTTTCCTTGCTTTGTTTAGACAACAGCTTCTTGATAAAGGCATTGGTTTTGTATAAAGATAATAAGGTGTCCTGGAAGGACTTTGTATTGACTTCTGTTTCCTGGTGTAAAAATTATTACATATTTAGTGCCTTAAAACAACATGGATTTTTATCATACAATTATAATGTTGTAAGTCGAAAACTCACTGGACTAAAAGAAACTGTCATCTGCATTCCTTTTGGATGCTCTAAGGGAGAATCGGGGAGGGGGGTTTATATTTTTTAACTTCTTAATTCATGACTGCTTGCTTCCAATTTTCAAGCCAGAAGAACATGATCTTCAGCTCTGTCTCTAATTTCCTCTCTTCTGCCTTTATCTTCCATTATAAAGACTCTTAACACTCGAAGAGAGATAATGTAATTTTTAAAATTCTTAACTTCATTACTCCTTAAAATTCTGTCTGGCATGTAAGTTAATATATTCTTAAGTCTTCGAAGACTTGGACATGAGTGTCTTTGGGGGTCATTATTCTGCCTACCAGAGACTTAAAATGGTGAAATAAGGCAGCCAAAAACAAATCTGGGAGGTCAAATATTCTAAGCAGAAAAAAAGTACGTGCAAAGGCCCTAGAGAGTGAGTGAACATGATACATTTACTATTGTTGTTATGTACCATTGAC
>NW_006399829.1:12142175-12146206 GCF_000299155.1 Elephantulus edwardii
ATCTATGTGTCTGTCATTGTACCAGTACCATGCTGTCTTTACCACTATGGCAGTGTAGTAGGATTTGAAATCAGGGAGTGAGATACCTCCTACCGTCCTACAGAGAAGCAAGTGGATTTGAGCAACACGCCTTCAGGTTGGAAATGCAGCTCCTTACCATTAAGCCACCAGAGCTGACACATTTAAAGAACAAAAATACAGAAATAAGGTCATGTCTCCAGAGAGTTATTTTCTCCTAGTGAAAAGGGAACTTTCCCAAAAATCTGGAACATCTCAGAAATCAGATAGAAATAGAGCAAGGTAACCTGGGCCAGATAATTCCACGGGTGGATATTTGCTTGTAGATTTGCTTTCCAGTCTATAGCTGACAACTTGCCAGTGCTTTGAAAATCATATTGTCTACAGAAAGAAAACAGAAATCAAGTTTAATGTTTAATACCTTTGAATTCTTTCACTGGAAATACTCATGTTTTGATTTAATATTGAAATTCATTAGTATTGATTTTTTAAATTACACCACCATTTATTTTCCACCAGCAGATAAAATCTATAGCTGAAGCACGGTAGAATACCAGGAATGAAGAGGTGTGGAAAAAAAGATCTAAAGTGTCTCCCTAACAGATGTTTCTTTTGCCACATGAATGTTTACTTTAAAAAAAAAAAAAAAGATTAACCTATCCAGTTTAAATAATGAAGTAAAATAAATCAAAATACATTCTGAGAATCTCATAAACTGCATTTTTCAATATTCCACATCAGGGTGGTGGATTCAGGAGAAGGTCAAAATTTAAATTCTCCAAATTTCACTTTTTGTTGTTTTTGTCCTGCACTGCAGACATTTTTTTTTTTCCTCCCAAGTGAAAAATTGTTTTTACCTGCCAATTTCCCCCATTGTTGATGAACCTAAATGTCTAGTTGGCGTGTTCCCCAAGAGTTTCACAACTAATTCAAAGACGGTGCCTGTTCAGCAAAGACAGTGACACTTTGCCTTGTATACTTTGGGCCCATTTTCAAGTGATAAGTTAGGCTGTGGTGGCCTAGTGTGTAAGGAGTCATGCTACCCACCCAAAGACTGTGGGTTCAAGTCTACCAACTGCTCAGCTCATCAGGAAGAAGCTAGGCAATCTCCTCTCCTCCCTTGCGACTTGTAGCCTGCCATCTATGAGTCAGTTTCAACTTGACAGAAATATTCTTCTGTGCGTTTTTATGTTTTGTTTGCTTGTTTTTTAGTTAAATGTCTACTGGAGTGCCTGGATGATGCAGACTGTTAATGAGGTCACTGCCAGTCAAAAAGGGTTGTCATGAGCCACAATAACATCCAAGAAAACTGGTTTACATACCACTCAAATGCTATTAACACCCTTAGTACTAGAAGTCAGAAAATAAGAGGATGAATTGCACTGAGAAAATCTGTAGTTAAGGACCTCTCCAAATTATTGAGGAGTAACGGTGTCCTTTTGAGGACTAAAGTGTATCTGATTCACGCCATAGTCTTTCTGATTACTTGCTATGCTTCCGAGAGCTGGACAATGAAGAAGGATGACAGAAAAAGAATTGACACCTTTGAGCTGTGGTATTGGAGAAGAGCGCTGAACACCCCATGGATGGCCAAGAGAACAAAGAGATATGTCTTAGAGAGGCTGCAGCCAGAGTGCTCTTTGGAGGTAGGAATGATGAGGCCACATTTCACTTACTTCGGACATGTTGCTAGGAGGTACTATTCCTTGGAGAAGGACATGATGCTGGGAAGGGTGGAGGGTCAGCAAAGGAGAGGAAGACCATCAACCAAATGGATTGATGTGATGACTGCTACAATAGGCTCCTGTGTGTCAGAAAATATGAGAATGGTACAAGATAGAGCAGGGTTCAGATCTTTTGTTCATATAGTTGCCATGAGTCATACTTGACTCGACGGCACCTAGCAACAACAGCTCAAACATTATGGTATACATTCTAATAATGACTACCACAATTGTTATAATAGTATTTTTTTGTGTGCTGTTATAATTAGGTCAAAAAAGCAGAAAAAAATAGCAGATCCTGGGACAGCTCAGAGAGTGGTGTAACCATCAACAGAGAGAAATCAATAGTCATCATCTTTGAAAGGCAGGCAGATGCAAAGCAGCCAAATCATTTCTGATGTATGGGCAAGTGACTGTGTGTTGGAGTCCACAGCATCTCAACAAAATTAGTGCTCCTTATTCTTCCATATTAAGTGATAACTCACTTTGCTTCTTTTTATTGTCCCATCAATTGCTTTAAAATGAAAACATGTTTTAACATAACTTTTAAGATACACCGTTGTTCTCAATTTCTTCTCCTCAATAACATTGTTGGTTTTGTGCATCATCGAATTGAAGCTGAGCCATAGCCAACTCTCTGGTGAATTTTCAGAGGTGGTTAATCTCACAGGAGGAGATATCACTGAGCACTTCATGGGCTCAAACCTTGGACTTAAGGGATTGTAGCAAAGCTTCTTGCGATTGGGCTACCAGAGTTCCCTAATGGCACTATTATAAATATTTTGGTTTTTCTTGGGGGTTGAACCATTCATTTCAGAATCAGCCCTCTGTGTAATATATAAGAGCGCATACTATCATATTATATCTACTTTACTCTTGTGAATGGTTCCACTCTGGCCCTGTTCATATTGTTGTGCAACTTGCATTTTACACTTTGCTCAATATCCCGGGCACCCTTCCACGGCAGCACGTCAGCATTTTGAACACACCCCAGCCAGAATCGCAGACCTCATTGTTTCTCTGTGGTTTGCTGCTTGTGCCTACAGAAGAAAGTTGCTGAAATGTATCCAGAGCATGGCTTTCAAGAGAAAGAAATCTATTGTGTATGTAGCTGACTTCATCCCAACATATGACTTTGCTTTGGCAGTTAGTATATTGTTTTCCTTATCACATCATCTGAGATCATTAAAGAACTTTGAAATGTCACCGCCACTCCTTGCATTGCTCATGACGGCATTCTCAATGCTTTCAAAGCCATCATCTCCACAGATCTCTGCTTTGACACCCAAGGTCAAGTAGTTTCTTTTAGAGAACATATGATAAAATGACCAAAGCCTTGTATCCATTATGATCAATTATGAGATGAAGATCATTGTGCATGCTAATTTATAAGAGACTAAAAAGGAAGCATGAATAATTTTTCCTAAATCATGTGGTGATGATTCACTTTGCTTCTAGGGAATATAAAAGGGGAAAAAAAACCCAAAACAAACAAACAAAAATATATAAAATACAAAATATATCCATTCTTATAGTTCTGGTGTTTTTGGCAGTCTGCCCTTGAGAGATGAAGTGAACCTGAAATAAGTGAATAAATTAATCTTTTTATCAAAACCACACAAAATGTGGCTTTGAAAATAGTGCATTAAAGGTAAGCAATATCCACAAGACAAACAAGCAAAAATCTATTGCCATTAAGTCAATTTCCTATCATAGCGACAACCTATATTACAGAATGGAGCTCCTCCACAGAGTTCTTTCTATTGGCCACAATATTTACAGAAGTAGATAACCAGGGCTTTCATCTGTAGCAGTGCCAGATGGGCTCAAAACACCTATCTTTAAATTAATTACTCACTCATTGCTGGTCAGTTGGAACTGACTCGTAGCTGACCCTTCAGCTATGTGGATCAAAACATGTTATGGTTAACACTGAGAAGAATGGGGATCCCAAAATACTTAATTGTGTTCAAGCAAAACCTATACCTTGACCAAGAAGCTGTTGTGTGAACAAAGCAAGGGAACATTATATGGCTTCAAATTAAGAAAGGAGTACATCGGGGTTGTATTCTTTCTATGTACCTGTTTAACCTATATGCTGAGCAAATTATTTGAGAGGAATGTGGCATCAGGAATGGATGAAAACTCATTAAAAAGCTGTTATGCAAATAACACAACCTTGCTTGCTAAAAGTGAGGAAGTTATGGTCTCTTCTGGGTATATTCCCAGTAGTGGTATTGCGGGGTCAAATGGTATCTCTATTTGCAACTTTTTGAGAAAGCGCCATAC
>NW_006399829.1:12159933-12167351 GCF_000299155.1 Elephantulus edwardii
TTGTTGGTGAATCTTCCTCCAATCCTGATGCCACATTCCTCTGGGTAAAGTCCAGCCTCTTGAATGATCTGTTCCGCGTACAGACTGAAAAGGTATGGAGAGGGAGGTGAGATGAAATTGTGCATCAACCAAAGAATCTTTTTAAAGAGAAAAGTAAACTGAGGCCCAGGGGAAGGAAAATGTGCAACAATGAATGAATGTAAATCCAAGTTTTCCGTAAACTTTCGTTAAAATATTAAAAAATAATTAAAAAAAAAGAAAAGGTATAGAGGTAGGACACTTGGCTAACACACTCCTTTCTTGATTTTGAAACATGCAGTATTTTCTTTGGTCTGTTCTGACAACGGCTTTCTTTTCCCAGTATAGTTTTCCATGAGCACAATTTTTAGTGTTCTGGGATTCCCATTCTTCTCAAGGTTAGCCACAATTGTTGTGATCCGCATAGTCAAATGCCTTTGCAAAGTTAAAGAAACCTAGATAGACATTGCTCTGGTGCTCTCTGCTTTCAGTTAAGATCTATCTAACATTGGTTAAAATGTCTGTAGTGCCATGGCCTCTTCTAAACCTAGCTTCAACATCTAGCAGTCCTCTGTCTATGTATTGTTTCCAGTCGGTTTTGGATAATCCTCAGCAGAATTTTGCTTTTGTGTGATATTAGTGATGTTATTTGATAATTTCCATACTCTGTTGGGTCACCTTTTTTGGAATGGGAATAAATATGAATCTCTTTCAAATAGTTGGCCAGGTAGTTGTAGTCCAGATTTGTTGGCATCACCTGGTGAGCACGCCCAGGGTAACATCTGTTTGTTGAAATATGTCAGTTGGTATTCCATCAATTCCTAGGGCCTTGTATTTTTAAAATTCATTCAGAGCTGCTTGAACTTCTTCCTTTATGATCATTGCCTCTTGGTCATATGTTGTTTCATTAAATTCTTCTGTGTCAGCCAATTCTTTTTGGTACAGTGATTCTGTGTACTTCTTCCATCTTCTTTTGAGGCTTCCTGGATCATTCAACATTCTGTCAATAGCATCCTTAAGTACTGCAAGTTCCTTCAGCTTAAGAAGTGTTGAGCAAGTTCTTCCCTTTTCATTTTCTGACTCCAGCTCTTTGCGCATTTCATTATAATACTTTACTTTTGTCTCACTAGCTGCCTTTGGAACCCGTTTAGTTCCTTAACTCCTTGATTCCTTCCCTTTGCTTTGGCTCCTCAGCACTCTATTGTTATATCCAGAATCTTGTCTAACATTCATCTCGGTCTTTTATTCCTCCTCTGTTTTTGCAATGACCTTTTGCATTCTCCATAGAAGATATTCTTGATATCTTCCCACAGCTTATCTGATCTTCACTCATTAGTGTTCAAGCTCTCAAACTTTTTCCTGAGATGCTTTTTAAAATTCAAGTAGCAAAGACTCAAGGTCAAACTTTTATTTGATTTCATTTTCTTTAGCTTCTATTTGAACTTGTATATGAATAGTTGATGATACGCTCCACAGTGAGCACCTGGTCAGCTGATGTTGAAATTCTCCAGGGATTATTTTCACAGATGTAGTCGATCTGATTCCTGTGTACCATTAGGTGAAGTCCATGTACAAATTTTATCATTATATTTCCAGTTTTATTTCTGTCACTAAATCCATGTTTTCTGAGGATCGATCCTTCTTCCTTGTTCCCCACTTTTGTATTCCAGTTGCCTATTATTAATAATGCATCTTCCAAATGCAAAAGTTGGTGGAAATAATCTATTTCCTCTAGTTCTTTGTCTCTGCTTGTTAGTGTATATATTTGAATGATATTATCAGCTCTTCCTTAAGTGTGTATGGATATTATCCTGTTACAAACAACATTGTATTTCAAGATGGGTCTAGAAATGGTCTTTTAAAACATTGGTGTGACTTTGCTTTTTCCTTACTTTTTCATTTCTAGTGTAATAGATCATATAATTTTCTGATTCAAAATTTCCTGTGCCAATCAATTTCATTATGCCAATGCCCAGTATGTCAATATTTATGCATTTCATTTCTTCCCTAACAGTGTCTAATTTGCCTACATTCATACTTCTCACATTCTATGTTCTAATCACTACTGTCTGTTCTAATCATTACTGTCTGTTTGCAACTCTTCCTCCCCCCTTGTGATTACTAGTATGAGGGTTCAGCTTCTGATGCTCTCTCTCTGCTAGTCTAAGTGTGCTCTGTTGTACATATAGTTCTTAAAGGCCTGTTATTTCTTAAGTGGGTTATCAATCCTTCTTCCCAGTCTGTCTGAATTTGTATTATCAGTTTTAGAATAATATGTGACAGACAATTATATTACTCAAAATAGCAGATGAGAGACATTTCCCCATTACACAGGTAACAGATCTGGTGTTGTTCTGGGAACTTTTCTTCAGTTCATGCATTGTGTCCCCACTTCTGCCCTGTTCTGTCAGCATTCCACTCAGTTTCCTGTCTTCTCCCCTCCAGCACCTTCCTCTCCCCTACCTTCCAGCCAGCCATCATAAGATGGCTCAGGCAATCATACCAGGAAGGAATTGCACTGGCACTCCAAAGGTACAAAAGTTCAAATCCACCAACTACTCCTCATGAGAAAGACAAGCAATCAACTCCCATGAAATGCATTGCTTATGAAAACCTGATGGACAGACACTTCACCAAATAAGACATTCAGATGGCAAACAAACACATCAAGAAGTGTTCAAAATCCCTAGTTCTAAGAGAGATGCAAATCAAAACAACCATGAGATATCATCTTACCCCAGTAAGAATAGCAAAATTCAAAAGAGCAGCAAACAGTAAATGCTGGGGAGTTTGTGGAGAAACTGGAACCCTTATTAACTGTTAGTGGGAGTGTAAAATGGTACAACCACTACGGAACGCTGTATGGTGTTTTCTCAAAAAGTTGCAAATAGAAATACCATTTGACCCAGCAGCGCCACTACTGGGAATATATCTTAAAGAAACCATAACTGCCACCCAAGCAGATATATGCACACCATGTTTATTGTGGCTTTTTCACAATAGCAAAATGTTGGAAACAACCCAAGTGCCCATCAACAAACAAATGGGTAGAGAAGCTGTGGTATATTCACACAATGGAGTACTACGCTACATTGAAAAACAAAGAACTCATGCAATATCCTACAAAATGGGTGACCCTGGAGGACATTATGTTGAGTGAAATATCTCAGTCACAAAAGGACAAATACTGCATAGTGCCATCTGTTGTAAAACAGGACTGACATCAGAGTTAGGAGAATCTAAGAAAAGAGGGGATAAAAATGTATACTGCATTGAAACAGATGAGGGAGAGAACTGTTTAAAAGGAATATGTTGTTGTTGTTGTTATGTGCCATCGAGTCATTTGTGACTCATAGCGACCCTATGTACAACAGCCCTAAACCCTGCTCTATCCTGTGCCAATCGCATTGCCTCTGACACAGCCATACGATTAGGTATTATTTTCATGACAAGATTACAGAAAAAGAAATGTACACTGAAGTGGACTGTGGACTGGGGGTAGATTGTATAAAAACAAAAGCATCTTTTTTCAAAGTGAAAAACAAGCTGGGGTAGGGGTGGACAGGGAGAAAAATGTGCAAAAAAAAAAAAGGAATCTGTTAGAGGATCATCTATGGGCTGATTCTGACTTTACAAACACAGCAACATTGTTCATAAGTCTAGACTTTAAAACTCATTGTATATATATCGTAGAACAATATGATAACTTCTGCCCCCCTGTATATAAAGTACTGCCCTGTATAGGACACATATTGTCTTCCCAGGCCCCATGAGTCTAGGAATTCTCCAACCACAGAAGCAGCCATGTTGAACTGCAGCTCTTACCCTCTTGCTAGAGTTCATTGGGCATTTCTGCTCGAGACTAGAGAGCAAATAATTCTCCAGTGACTCAAAAACAATGTATTCAAATTTTGTAAATGAACTAGTATAAAAAAATAAAGTCAACTTGGGTAGGGGGAGGAAAAGGAGAGGGGGTAAAACATGCAACAATGAATGAATGAAAATATGACTTTTCTGCAAACTTTTGTTAAAAATCACAATTAAAATTAAAAAAATATTAAAAAAAAATCTAAAACTCAGATGCTGCTAACAACCAGGTTTCTACCACAAGAAGTATGTTTCAGACTAAACTGGTATCCAGAGAAGCAGAACTGAGTGTGTGTGTGTGTGTGTGTGTGTGTGTGTGTGTGAGAGAGAGAGAGAGAGAGAGAGAGAGAAAGAGAGAGAGAGAGAAAGAGAGAGAGCGAGCACACGTGCGAGAGCACACTACTAGAACATTCCAGTCCTGGTTCCCTTGGTGTCTGAGGCCCAGTTCTATTGTGCCTGGCTGTGACTGACTTGAATTCCAGGAAACTGTGGTGACCATCAAGTACATTCCTCTTCTTTCCTAAACGGATTCATATTAAGTTTGTTGCATTTGAAACTCAAATTCCTAACAAATACATTCTCTAAAACTTATGCACTGTTATTTTTAACAATAAATGAAATGGTTATTCTAAGCAAGTGGCTATGTGCTTAACAGACATGAATGTAGAATCTAGAAAAGAGTCTTAATAAAAATTCATCTCAGTGAAAAGATATATAGTATGTTTTGTTGGAACATATTTGATGAAAATTTATGTAACCACAAAATGCTAAAAATTGGCTTAATTTCTTTACCATTTAGATTAAAATAAAAATAATCCAATAGATGGTAACATTCCTTTTTTATGAACGTGGGAGATTTTTGTTTACTTACACAGTTCATTCATTAACATAAAAGCAATTTTTCAGAGTTGATTGTAATGTTTTATGAAAGTGAGGGTAATTTTGATATTTATTATATTTTCATTAGCTTTGTTTCCACATATATATTGGCCCTATTTCACATTTCAAACGTTTGGCATGTTGCCTGAGAAAATGTTTGCTATTTAAGGTGTTAACAGTAAGTCCTTTTCCTGTCTGCCCATTACCACATTCCATAAAATTTCTGAAAATAATAACTTCATTTAAATTTTGATTTACACATTTCCTAGTAAATAGCTCCTAACATACCTAAAATCTCAAAGGCTTCCAGCTCATATCATAATCTCAAAGGCTGCCAGCTTAACCTCAGAAAGAGATAAGCAAGTGAAAATTGGAGTTGGAGATTAAGAAATAAGTTCAGTATACTATTTTGCATAATAATCGAGAGCAAACTAACCCAGAATTTGCTATCTTAAAATGACATTAACCATTTATTACCTCACACAAAATCATGGGTCAGGAATTTGAGAGTGGCTTAAATGAGTGATTCGGACTCACAATTTCCCATTGGGTTCCAGACTGGATGTTGGGCTGGGCTGCAGTCATCTGAAGGCCAACTGTGGCTGGTGCATTCCTTTTTAAGGTGAATTACTCACGTAGCTGCCAGATTGATGCTGTCTATTGGCAAAAGGCCTCAGATCTGCACTACATGAAATTTTCCATAGGGCTAAGTGCTTAGAGAGACTTCACATTATGGCAGCTAGAATCCTCCAAAGTAAATAATCCAAGAGAGAACAAATGCATTGTCTTGTATGACATAGCCATGAAAATCACACTTTTGTCATTTCCACAATATCCTATTGTTTATATAGGTGTTTTTTGTTGTTAGGTTCTGTCGAGTGGAATGCACAGTATCTGCAGCAGTGGGTTCAGTGTGTCAGAGATGCTGAGAATGGCATGGCTATGAGTCGTACTTGCCTCCATGGCACCTACAAACAATAACAACAACAACATGGCAACTCTGCGGACAACAGATCTTAATCCTGTCCTGTCCTGTGTCATTCTCACAACCTTTGTCATGCTTGAGTCTATTGTCACTGTGTTGATCCGTTTCATCAAAGGTCTTTCTCTTTCAGTGACCCTTCACCTTTCCAAACATGCTATCACCTTCCAAGGAATATTCTTAGATCAGCTTTATTCAATGTAAGAATGAGAATATCAGCAAGTTATCAATCATTTTGGGACCATCCATCACAGAAACTAGGAAAATGACTACTGACAAGAAAAAAATCTAAATGAAAAAAGCAAACAAACAAAAACCACACCAAAATCAATTGTTGTTATATGCCTTCAAGTCTCCTGACACCATCGTGACCCCATGTACAACAGCCCTGAAGCCTGCCCTATCCTGAGCCAGTCTCAGTAATTCTGACACACAAACTCCCATTGCCCCCGTTACAGTATAAATACAATTCATCCAGCGTCTTCCTCTCCTGCACTGACCCTCCACCCTTCCAAGCATGATGTTCTTCTCCAAGGACTGGTCTCACCTGACCATGTGCCCTAAGTAAGTGAGAGAGAGCTTCAAAATCCTAACCTCCAAGAAGAAACTTGGTTTCACCCTCTCCAAGACAGACGTATTTGGTTTTTTGGCAGTCCATTGTATGTTCAAGACTCTTCTCCAGCACCACAACTAGAAGGCATCAATTCTTCTTCTGTGGTCCTTATTTATTGTTCAGCTCTCTGAAGCAAAAAAATAATAGTGCTCTTCAAAATGAATATATATTTTAAAATATCAACAAAATCAATAATAGTATTAGAATTCTAGAATCAAAATTATTTTGGATATCAATTCTTTCTCATTGCCATCAAATTGGAGCTGACTCATAGCTGACCTTCCATTGAGTATCCTACCGTGAATTGTATGAGAGGAAATCATTCTCTCTCCTGCTTTGCTGCTAGAGGATTCAAACTTCCAGAGATGTAGAGAAGTGAGGCATTTGGTTTAGTAGTACAGTTCCCTATGGATTGTGTCACCAGAGCTCCCTGTGACTATCAACTAGTCCAATTCAATCATGGAGAGAGGTAAAAAGAGATGAGAATACTTATCTGATTTCAAATAACACGCTAATGAATGCTTCTTCATTATTGTTAAACCTCTTTACTCCTGGGTAGAGTTTGCTGGACTGGCAATCAATAAGAAAGGTTCTGATGTCATAGTCTATTGTGAACTGGGTTGCTAATTCAAAGGCCACTCCTCTCTGACAGTTCAAATCCACCAGATGCACAATCTCCTCCACTACGGTTTATACTCTGAAAACCCGCTGGAGTTGATTCTGCCTCAAGACCAATGAGTTTGAGTTTTATTGTTACTGGCATTTTTGTGTAGTTTTTGTTTTGTTTTTCTAGTGTGTTTTCCTAGACACAGAGGGTGAAAACCTTAAACCCTAGCAATCTTCCTTCCTAGATTAACGTTCTAGACTTGATTTGGGTTTAGTCAATCAGATGTGCTGTTGTGAAATATGTTATTGTTGTTGTTGTTATGTGCCATCGAGTCGTTTGAGACTCATAGCGACCCTATGTAAAACAGCCCTAAACCCTGCTCTATCCTGTGCCAATTGCATTGCCTCTGACACACCCATCTTGATTACCCCAGTCACTGAATCAATCCACCT
>NW_006399829.1:12173526-12175053 GCF_000299155.1 Elephantulus edwardii
CTGCATAACGCAGATTGTTGATAAATTGTCCACCAATCTTGACCCCACATTTCTCCTCCTAGAGCCCAGCCTCCTGGATAATCTGTTCTGCATATAGAAATAGATGTGAAGGGAGTGGGTAGAAGTGGATGGGTATCCTGGTGGATGGTGGAGCAGGGAAATAAGTGGGTAAAGACACGTGTGCCAAAGGCAGGGACAAGAGTGACACTAATGGTTAGCTCCACAATAAGGGATGTACCATTAACTTGCTGGTCAGTCTGCTACTTCTCTAAATTTGAACATTCACATTAAGACAGACTAGGAAGGATTGGCATCCACTTCTGAAATAGCAGGCCTCTGAAAACCCTATGTACAACAGAACACATGTAGATAACAGAAAGTGTAAGTGAGGTTGAGCTTTCAAGTATGGAAATACAAAGGAAGAGGAACAGTTGTAAGCAGACACTGGTGATTGGGACATGGAATGTGAGAACCATGAATGCAGGAAAATTGGATATTGTTAAGGAAGAAATGGAATGCATAAATATTGACATACTAGGCATTGGTGAGATGAGATGGACTGGCATGGGGCATTTTGAGTCGGATTATCATATGATATATTATTCTGGAGATGAAAATGTCAGGAAAAATGGAGTTGCTTTCATAGTTAAAAAAGTCATTGCTAGATCCATATTGAAGTAAAATATTGTCAGTGACAGGATAATATCCATGTGCATACAGGGAAGTCCAGTGAATACCACTATCATTCAGATATATGCACCAACAACCACAGCCAAGTAATAGGATATAGATTTTTACCAACTTTTACAATCGGAGATCAATCAATATGCAAATAAGATGCATTGATAATAATGGGTGACTGGAACGCAAAAGTTGGGACAGAGAAGAAGATTCAGTAGTTGGAAAACATGGACTAGGTGACAGAAATGGAGCTGGAGAGAGAATGATCGAATTTTGCACAATGACTTATTCATAGCAAATACATTTTTTAAGAGACATCAACGCAGCTTATATGCTTGGATTTCATCTGATGGTAGGCGAAGGAATCAGATCTATTACATCTGTGGAAGGAACCGCTGGAGAAGCTCAATATCAGCTGTGAAAACTAGGCCAGGAACTAATTGTGGAACAGACCACCAACTACTCATATGCAACTTCAAGTTGAAGTTGAGGAAAATTAAACCAAATCCCAAGGCAACCAAAATATGACTTTGAGTCTATCCCACCTAAATTTCATAAACATCTCAGGAACAGGTTTGAGGTCTTGAACACTAATGAGCAAAGACCAGATGAGTTGTGGGAGGATATCAAGGGTATCATCCAGGAAGAGTGCAAACGGTCATTGGAAAGACAGAAGAGGAAGCGAAGACCAAAATGGATGTCAGAAGAGACTCTGAAAATTGCACTGGAGTACAGAGAAAGCAAAGCACAAGGAAGAATTCAAGATACTAAAGAGCTGAATAGAAGATTTCAAAAGGCAGCACGGGATGACAAAGCAAAATATTACAATGAAATGTGCAAGGAGTT
>NW_006399829.1:12178055-12181624 GCF_000299155.1 Elephantulus edwardii
AGCTCAAAGGCATCAATTGGAAATTACAGAAAATAGTCTTGTTCAATAGAAAGTGAAGGCAACCACAGAGACATGGGGCCATCCAATAACAGAGATGACAGAGGTCTCTATGCTCAGGTCACTAGCATGGTTAGAGTCAAGAGCTGGGACTAGATAAGAACTAGTCTGGATCTAGCAAGTGTGACAGGCTTTAAAGTTAAGACTTGCAGTAGTGACTTTCTGGACCCTGGAGAGAAAACAAGCTAACCTATTTTCAGAGCCAGTCATTTCCGTGATGAACACCACATCAAGAAGATGGGGAATTGTGTAATCAGCAACACTCATGGAAAACCAGTTCCATGCAGTTGTTTCTGGATCAAGCCTCTCTTTGATGTTGAGTCAGAACTAGTCACAGTCAGTAGGTTTCTGTGGTTATAAATCACATGGAAGGAGATCACCGAGTTAAGTAACTGGCAGAGTTTAAGCACCAGAAAGATGTGACCTTTGAGTTAGCAGTAGAGCTCCCTATGGACTAAGCCACAAGAGCTTTTCATTTCACCTCTTCCAATGCTTTTGTAGATACCTAACCACTCATAAAGGAGTTCTGGTGACTTAGCAGTTGTGCGGCTAAGCCAAAGGCATGTAGCTTGAATCAACCAGCTGATGCTACTTGAGAGAGAGACTCTCCTGTCGCGTAATTTAATACCTCTGAGAACCCACAGGAGGATCAGCTGTGAGTTGGATCTGACTCACTGGTACAGAACAACAGCTCCTCGTAGCTGTACCAGTACCAATGATAAATGATATTGGAGTTTCCAATAATTTACTTTTACTTAGATCCACAATCAACAGGAAATTCATTCCCTAAATGGCATAGAACAATGGGTAAATCTGCTTCAAAGACCTCTTTAAAGTGATGAAAAGCAAGGGTATCACTTTGAGGATAAGCGTGCACCTGATCCAAAATTTGCAATTGCTTCAGATGGATGCAAAACTGGACAATGTGTAGGGAAGACTGAAGAACTGGAGCACTGAATTGTAGTGTTCCCAAAGACTATTGTCACCATGGACTGCCAGAAGAATGAACAAATTGCCTCTGAATAAGTACATCTGGAATGGTCCTTAAAAGACTTCAACTCATGTACTTTGAATATGCTATCAGGAAGGACCAGTCCCTGGAGAAGTACTTCACTTTTGATAAAGAGGAGAGTCAGGGAAAAACAATACAATTGGAAATGAAATAGGTCACTACACTGGCTGGAACAATGGGCAACAATAATTTTGAAGAAGCCACAGGACCTGGTGGTGTGTTCTATTGTAAACAGAGTTGCCACAACTTCGAACGAACTCAATGGCACCTAATAACAAGAAAAACCTCCTGTATTAATTCTTTTCGCCTAGATAGTTAACAAATGGTGATGTCCTCTGTACTTAGATAAAATTACAGATCTTTTTAATCCATGAGAGTGAGAGACCTGCCATCTGGGAACTGACATATGTAGGACTTGTCACTGTTAGGAGAACCCACCTTGGCACCTGGAGTCACATCAAAATGTTCCCTCATCAGGCATAAGCAATGTCACAGAGCAGCATCAGACAAGGTCAGTCTGGGCATGATGCATAAAAATACAAACCAGAGAATTTCATATCACATGTGAAAAGAAATAAAAAATATGAACCTTCCCCAAGGTTCATATGTGGTGGTGGTGGTGTTATGTGCCGTTGAGTCACTTGCGACTCATAGCGACCCTATGTACAACAGCCCTGAGCTCTGCTCTGTCCTGTGCCAATCGCACCGTCTCCGATACACCCATCCCAATTACCCCAATCACTGAATCAATCCACCTCATAGAGGGTCTTCACCTGCTGTGCTGTCCCTTCACCCTACCAAGCATGAAGTCCCCCTCCAAGGACCAGTTCCTCCTTACAAACTACAAATAGTCAAATAGCCTCTTTTCCTGCCAATAGGAATGTCTGTTACATCCTTAACAATTGCAACTTTAGTCTTCCTCTAGCCTTCCTTCATTCTAGATCAGATGCATTGTGATACACACACATAGAAATATCTCCTCTTTCTGACAAATTCCAATTCAGAGAACAACCCTATTGCCTTTAACCATCTTCTAGGTTACCTAACACAAACTCGGATTCTGCAAGTCCTTCCTAAGTCTCTCTCACTGAGACACTACCTGGTCCCTGCAGTCTCCCTCTCTGCTTCCTTGTGGCTTGTGGTGTGAAAACTTCATGCTTTTCCTCATGCTACTTGATATTTCCTACAAATAAACTAGGAGGAGCCCTGGTGGCCTGGAGGGTGAAGAGTTGCACTGCCAATTCAAAAATACATGGTTCGAAACCAAAGGCACACTGCACTGTAAGGGAAAAATGCACTGAACTGTCAACTGTGAGTTGTTTCTGACTAGAAACTACATAATAACAATGATAACATGAATAAATGAACAATTCAGGGTAGGATTATTATTCCTTCTCTGTCTTTTGCTCATTTGTCTTTCTTTGTGAAAAACAAGCCCAAAAAGGGCACAGCAACAGTTTTGTGTCACCAGACTCATACAGTGATCAATATGAATTTAGACCAAAAGAAAACCATAGAAGAGACACCATAAACATATGTTTATAGAAGGTAACAGAAAATGAGAGCTACTCATTCATATAATAATACAATTTTTGAAAACCCCTAATATACCAGGCACTTGGGAATCATTTATACACCTCATTGACTTAATTATTATAGCTATTCTACTTAGCGGGAACGCTGGTGGTCTAATGGTAAGGAGTTGTACTGCCAACGCAAAGGCACACGTTTCAAATGCATCAGATACTCTGAGGGAGAAAGATAGGCAATCTTCTCCAAGTGATTTACAGCCTCTGAAAACTCACTAGAGGGTCAGGTATAAGTAGGTTCTAACTCAAAGCACATAACAACAGCATACTACAAAGAAGGTATTTAATGACAGTACAACAAAACTTAAGAAACACTTGACACAGCATAAAAAAATTGTCAGCAGTTGATGTGTTCAGAATCACAGAAGCCAAGAAAGCTTCAGATACAAGCTGTTAGATCATGGGTTGGACAATGGAAGATAAATTCTGAAGGGATTTGGTAGAAGTGAAGGGGTGCCCTGGTGCAGGGTGGAACTGGGAAATAAGTGGGTCAAGGCACTGGGCTAAGGGCAGGGACACT
This sequence comes from Elephantulus edwardii, assembly GCF_000299155.1. Classification (NCBI taxonomy): domain Eukaryota; kingdom Metazoa; phylum Chordata; class Mammalia; order Macroscelidea; family Macroscelididae; genus Elephantulus; species Elephantulus edwardii. Next base: position 12,181,234 of record NW_006399829.1, read on the forward strand.
CCACAATGAGGGATTTATCTTTCACTGCTCCACAAATTGCTTGTCTGTCAGATACTCCTCTAAATCTAAACATTCAGATAAAAACAGACTAGGAAGAAGGATTGGTCATCCCCTTCTGAAATAGCAGGTCTCTGAAAACCCTATGTACAACAGAACACACATAGACTGACAGAAAGGGCAACCTAGGTAGAACTTTCAAATATGGAAATACAAAGCAAGAGGAAGAGTTGTAAGCAGACACTAGTGATTGGGACATGGAATGTGAGAATCATGAATGTAGGAAAATTAGAGAGACGAGATGGACTGGCATGGGGCAGTTTGAGTCAGATGATCATATGATATATTACTCCAGAGATGAAAAGGTGAGGAAAAATGGGGTTGCTTTCATAGT
>NW_006399829.1:12186220-12194991 GCF_000299155.1 Elephantulus edwardii
AAAACAAACTGATTCATCCTGGAGAGGGTTAAACCAGGCTACTCCTTGGAGGCAAAGATTCTGGGGCTTCATCTGACATACTTTGGACATGCTGTAAGGAGAGACAGGTCCTTGGAGAAGGACATCATGCTTGGTAGGGTGGAGGGACAGCGCTGGTGGATTGATTCAGTGACTAGAGTAATCGGGATGGGTGTGTGGGAGGCAGTGCGGTTGGCGCAGGATAGAGCAGGGTTTAAGGCTGTTGTACGTAGGGTCGCTTTGAGTCGCAAACGACTCAACGGCACATAACAACAACACAGATGAGAAAAACTGAGGCATTAGAACCTAATAAACTTATTGACTGAGACCTCCCAGCTACCAGTGTTAGTGTTGGCATACAAATTTGAAGTGCTATGATTTTATGATTTTGAGTTTTGATGCTGGATATACCACGGACTGCTATGAGAACAAACAAGTTCGTCCTAAAGAGGGTGAAGCCAGGCTGCTGCTTGCAGGCAAGGATTCTGAAGCTCCATCTGACATACTTTGGACATGTTGCAAGGTGGGATCAGTCCTTGGAGAGGGACAGCATGCTTGGGTGAGTGGAGGGACAGTGCAGGAGAGGAAGACCCTCGATGAGATGGATTGATTCAGTTACTGGGGTAATGGGGCAGGTATGTCAGAAACAATAAGATTGGCAACAGATAGAGCGGAGTTTAGGGCTGTTTTACATGGCATTGCTATGAGTTACAGGCAACTTGACAGCATATAACAACAACATCATACTTATTCATCAACAAAAAAGAAATAGTATGAGAAATGCTATTTTCACTACTTTATAAGCCTTGATATTATTTATGAGAATAGAGAGCTTTTATTAAAAAAAATGATACATTATCTGCTCTGTAGAAATGTTTTAAGAATTCTTTGATGATATTCTAGTTCCTATTTTGGGTTGAACACTTCTTCATATAATGGATGTGTTTTTTCCTCTCTGTTTTTGGAAAAATATAAAACCAACAAAATTAAGATATGAATAATTTAGGAATCTATGTAAATGCATTATCAGATACCAGCTGGCTGTTTAGTGGTGAATCTAAAGAAATGAGAGAGATGTATTACATGGAGGAAATTCCATTCACTCATATATAGTAAATTTTTAATAGATGTAATTAACAATAAATCATTTGTTCAGGCTTGGGTTGTGATTGTAGTTGTTATATAACATTGAGTTAGAACTGACTCATACCTGACCTCTCCATCAGGTTTTCTGAGACAAAAATCATACAAGAGCATGCCCATCTTTCTCCCACAGACCAGCTGATGGATTTAAACCACCTGTCTTTGAGTTGAAGGGCAGCTCCTTACAACTAGCTCCCTCTACTAGGTCCCTGGAGGAGTTTTGAAGGAAGTTGGTTACTTTCCACTGTTTGAAGCATGCATCTGGTGAGAACAAAAGCCTCAGTGGCCACTCTGTGTGTTAGAACTTTAAAACTGCATGTCTGGCAAAACATGATAGAATTCCATGAGACAAACTGCTAAGTGTCCAATTTATGACTAAAGATCGCGGGACCCTCATCAGAGACTTCAGCAGGAAGTGTCACCCTGGTTCCATCCACCAGTTCCCTGCTCATTGGCAAAGAGGGAGGATGGTTGGTAGAATTCACAACAGGAGCTCATTGAAAGCAAGTTGTGGTTTCATCCTGTGTTTGGATTTCTGTTCAGGGAAGGATTCTTACTCTGGTGTATACAAGAGCCAAGTAACACATGCTTGGTGGGAGAATTATGGTAGAAAGTCTAGTATTTGGACTCGTGAAAAGGAGGCAGCATCTTGGAGCAAGATTTCATGTGGCAGTCCGCCACGGTCTTGGGATTGCCTTTGCTGCATGGCTTACTGCTGGAAGTATAATATGAAGGAGCCACTTAAGCTTGTGGATTTGTGTATAGTTTATTTTGCTTGGCAATGCACTCTAATTAGGACTGCTTGGTTGAGTGCATGATAACTTGGGGATTCTTCAGGAGAAAGTAAAATATGAGGATATTCCAAGCCCATTGTTGTCTTCTCCGAACTGAAATTAACATAGGGGAGTTGCAGGCAGTGAGAAGTGCTACCAGACACTGTCTGAGGAAGTAGACCATGTGTGTGAGGCAAGCTTGATCCTTGTCTGTTTCACTTCCATGGTGGTATTCACCAATTGGGCTATTTTGGTCTATTTTAAGGAAGAAGAATATCAGATCTTAGAAGACGATTTCAGAAAGCTGAAGGAGAAAAAACAAACCAAAAAACCTTAACATATTGCATTCCTAAGTCCCAGAAAGAAAGAAAAAGAAATTGAGATTTTGTTTAAAATACCCATGTTCCCATTTCCAATACCACTGGACTCATAAAAAAAAAAAAGTAGGAAAGTGGTAGAAATATTTCTGGAGTTAGCATGCCCAGTACATTTATTCTTTCACTTCTTAATTTGGCATTTTCTTTCCTTAAGTCCCAAATCCAGTAAATCTCTTTAAACAGAATGAAAAAGCATTAATGAAAGCCAGAAAATAGTTTCCCAGCCAGCCAGCCAAACCACAAGGATCCAAAAATGTGATTTCACTTTAATGATATAATGAACTGAGGAGTATCCAATAGAAATACAAACATAAAGAAATTATTTGATTTATTCTGAATTTCTATCAAAAAGATTTCCAACTTCAGATCATTTAAAGAAGACAGATGAAGAGGAACAGCTCATCAATAAGGAATTCAGAATCCAGAGACAGCAAAATAAAGGAGAAGGTATTAGTTGTCAATGAACCCTAAACTCTTCTATGATTTAGTTTAGTCACCCACCTTGAGTCCATTGAAATTGGCTTACCATTCAGCATCTACATCTCCCTCATTTGTAGAATGGAGTCAAGAAGTACATATTGTTGGCCAGGATACTAAATGTGACACAGATCTCCAGGCATTATGGCTGTGACCTTTTTCTATATTGAGTCTTTTCCAGAAGAGGTCGGTGTAGTTGTTGTGTACATCGAGTCAGAACTGACCCATAGCTCTTCCTACAGTGAGTTTTCAGAGCCAATAAATTGTAGAGGAGATTGCCCATCTTTCTCCCACCAGAGGTCAGTTGTTGTTGTTTCTATGTGTCATCCAGTTGACTTTGACTCATAGTGACCCTATGAAAAATAGCTCTGAACTTTGCTCTATCCTGAGCCAACATCACCGACTCAGACACACCTGACCCCATTAGTACAGTCACTGTATCAATTCATCTCATACAGGGTCTTCATTTAAGGTGCTGACCTTCTACCCTTTCAAGTATGATGATCTTCTACAAGGGCTGGTGCATCCTGACAATGTGGCCAAAGTATGTGAGATGGAGCTACAAAATTCTTGCCTTCAGAAAGCAAACTGGATTCACCGTCTCCAGGACAGACCTGTTTGTTCTCTTGCCAATCTGAAGTATGCTCAATACTCTTCTTCAGCACCCAAACTCAAAAGCATCAATTCTTCATTGATTGTCACCCTTAGGCATTGTCCAGCTCTCAGATGCATAGAAAGCAATTGAGAAGACCATGGCCTGGATAAGGCATGCATTAGTCTCTCGACTGACATCGTTACTCTTTAGCACTCTAGAGAGTCCTTGACAACATATTTTCCCAAATTTGATTTCCTGACTGCTGGTGCCAAGAAAAGTTGATTGTGGATCTGAAAAAAATGAAATCATCAGCAACCTCAATCTTTTCTCCATCTATCCTAATACTGTGAATTGGTCCAGAGGTGAGGATCTTTGTTTTTTTGATGTTGCAATAGAATCCATACTGAAGGTTTCAGTCCTTTACCTTCTGCAGCAAGCACTTCAATCCTCCTCAATTTTGGCAAGCAAGGCTGTCTCACCTGTATAATGTCGAAGAGACTTCCCCAGAACCTGATGAAGTCCAGCCTCCTGTATTATCTGTTCCACAAATAGATTAAAAAGCTATGAAGGAAGGTTCTGACCCTGACACACTCTTCTCTGTCTTTAACCATGCAGTGTGCTCCTTTGCTCTGTTTGGACAATATGTATAGGTTTTACATAAGCCCAACAAAGGTTTTGCAGTTCTCGTTCTTCTCAATGTAAGCCACGATTTGTTGTGATCCAGTCAAATGTCTTTTCACAGTCAATAAAACACAAATAGATAACACAAATTCTTAGTATCTAAAGAGTACTGATGTCAGTTATTGTGGTTGTGTACCGTCAAGTGAGAACCAACCCATAGCTGACCCTCCCATGGGTTTCCAGAGGCAGTTAATCACACGGAAGAGATTGTCCATACTTCTCCAGAGGTCAGTAGACTGACTTAAATCCATAAAGAATCATCTTTTTATATTCCTGAATCTGGAGGAACAAGCAAGATAATGCACAACTAAACAGGTGACATTCTTCTATGGTTTCTCTAATCTTTCACCCAACCAGGAGGGAAGATTGAAGTCCTTCATCTATTTCCCATAACATCCTGGGCATATCTCACTTACTGTGGTTAACTAGATTATTGTAATGAAATATAAGGCAAAGTGATGCACATTATCAGTTTGTCTCTTTCATTAGACTATGAACCTATTTAGAGAAGGGGTATCAAACCCATAAAAGACTATGTGATTTACCTTTAAGGATATAAAAATAAACCCTTATTTGATTCAAGACTATTCTTTTGTGAACCAACAGTGTTGACATCACCTTAAAACTTATGTAGAAGCTCAGTTGCTAAGTATAGTGATTGACACTTGAATGAAATAATTTACACCAATTTTCTTTTCCCTTGTAGCTGAAGAAGAGAGCTCACTTAATTTATTCTGCCACTTTTACTCATGTTTTAATCCTGGGTAATAGAAAGTATTATTACTGAGAATATATGTGATATGACCAGTCTCCTTTCATGTGGTTATAGCCTCAGAAACTGTGTAGAAGGTCAGTTATGAGTTGGTTCTAACTTGAGGGTAATGAGTTAAGATAAATGAGTTATATAAAATATGTTGTTGTTATGTACCATTGAGTTGCCTGCAACTCATAGAGACCCTATGTACATTAGCTCTGAAACTGTAATCTCCAACAGACTTAAATCCACTAGGAAGAAGGATTGGCCATCCACATCCAAAACCCTCAGAAAACCCTATGAACAACTCTTGGCACCAACAGCCAGGAAATTAAAAGACGTATTGCGATGGGAAAGTTAGGGACCTCTCTAAAGTACTGAAGAGCAGCAGTCTGTCTATGACTATGGTGCATCTGGTACAGGCCATGGTCTTTACAATCACTTGCTTTGCGTCAGAGAGCTGAACAATGACCAGGGAGGATAGAAGGAGAATTGATGCTTTTGAGCTTTGGTGTTGGAGAAGAGTGCTGAGAGTGCCATGGACTGCTAAGAAAACAAACAGATTCATCCCAGAGAGGGTTAAATCAGGCTGCTCCTTGGAGACAAAGATTCTGAAGCTTTGTCTGACATATTTTGGTCATGCTGTAAGGAGAGACCAGTCCTTGGAGAGGGACATCATGCTTGTGGAGGGTGGACGGCAGGCACAGGAGGGGAAGGCCCTCTGGGAGGTGGATTGATTCAGCGACTGGGAAAATCGGGATGAGTGTGTCAGAGACAATGAGATTGTCACAGAACAGAGCAGAGTTTAGAGCTGTTGTACATAGGGTCGCTATGAGTCACAAGTGACTTGACAGCACATAACAACAACAACAACAATAACAACAACTAGCCGCTGAGTCAACCCATCAAATTCTGGGTCTTCCTCTTCTGCACTGTCCCTCCACCTTTCCAATTAGGATTTCCCTTTCCAAGAACTGGTCTACCCTGGCCACATGCCCGAAGTATGTGAGACAGAGCCTCAAAATCCTTGCTTCCAGGAAACAGCTTGCTTTCTTCCTCTCCAGGAAAGACCTGTTTGTTCTTCTGGCACTCTATGGTATGTTCAACACTCTTCTCCAGCACCAGAACTCAAAGGTATTGATACTTCTTATATCATCTTTAGTTATTGTTCAGCTCAGGTGTATCTTAGTCTCCAGACCAGCATCACTGCTCTCAGTACTCAGTACTCTGGAGAGGTCCCTGACAGCAGACTTTGCTAATGCATTTTGTCTTTTGATTTCCTGACTGCTGGTGTTAAGACTGCTGATTGTGGAGCCAAGCAAGTAGAAATTATCAACAATCTCAATCTCTTCCTGTCCATCATGAAACCACTAATTGGTCCAGTGGTGAGAATCTATTTTCTTGATGCTAAACTTCAATCCATATTGAAGACTATAATCCTTGTCTTTCTGCAACAAATGGCTCATGTCTTTTCCGTTTCAGCAAGCAAGGTTATGTAATCTGCATAACACAAGTTGTTCATGAATCTTCCTCCAATCTTGATGCCACATTCCTCCTCATGAAGTCCAGTTTCCTAAATGATCTGTTCTGCATATAGATTGAAAAGGTATGGTGATAGAATACATCCCTGACACACATCTTTCCTGATCCTAACCCATGCAGTGTTTCACTACTCTGTTCTGAGTACTGCTTCTGGTTACACTCTCTTCAAGACATATTTGTTTACTCTTTCGGCAATTCTTAGGCAGAGACATTATGCTGAAAAAGAGTCATGCTAGAAAAGGTCAGCAAAAGAGCTGACAACCCTGTATGAGATGGGTCGATACAATAAACTTGAGCACAATAGAGACCATAGGAATTGCACAAGATAGGACAAAGTTCAGATCAGTTGTTTGTAGCGTCACAATGAGTCATGGTCAATTTGATGGCACCTAACAACGCACCACACACACACACACACACACACACACATCCAGTTGTAGAAACAGTCAAGAAATCAAAAGATGTATTGGGAAAATGTACAGTCAAGGACCTCTCTAAAGTGCTAAGGAACAACGATGCCTTTAAAGACTATGATGCCTCTAATCCAAACCCTAGTATTTTCAATTGCTTTCTATGAATCTAAAAGTTGGTGGCTGTTGTTGTTAAGTGCCATCAAGTTGTAGACAACTTGTAGCAACTCTATGAATAAAAGTCCTGGACACCTGTATAACTTTCATCCTTTCTCCATGTTCAAAGGGTTTCTGGAGGCAAGCTATTTATGGAAGTGGATGCCACTCCTGCTTCAAACTAAAAGTTGGACAGAAGAAAAATTAGTATCTGATGAACTGCCAAAAAATCCCCCCAAAACAAACAAACAAAAAAAACCCAAGCAAGTTTTTTCTCAGAGGAAGTGAATCCAGAATGTTTCTTAGAGGTAAGAATGGTGAAACTCATGTCACATATTTTAAGTATGTTGTCAAGAAGGGTAATGTTGTTCTTTCTTTGAGAAAAGATGTAATGCTGGGAGAGGAGGAGGTCAGATAAAATGAGTAGGACTCTCAAGAAGATAGATTGACACAGTGCTCATAATAACAGGCTCAAGCATATCAGAGATTGTAAGGATGGTACAGGATAAAGAAAGGTTCCAATCTCTTGTTCAGGCACAATGAGTTATAGTCAACTTGATGGCACCTAAGTCTATCCTACCTGAAAAAATATCTTATTATAAAAATAGAAGGATAAATAATAAAATATGTATGAGGACCCAAGGAGGGAAGGGGTGTAAGCAGAGGGGTGAGGATGGGCAAGTGTAAAATCACAAGGTTGCACAATTTGGTAGGTGGAGGGAAGGGTGGAGGAAAATGGAAGTATCAGGGGGAGACCTGAAAAGACAGGGTAATGATGGGCAAGGCCCAATGGTGATTAAGTTTATAAAACATAATGCATGGTAACAGTTGTATGCAATAAAATGTGAAGGAAGAATAGTGTGAAACCTAATGAATATGGACTTTGTAAGCAAACTAATATAAAAAAGAATATGTTTGAGACACTGAACACTAATGATCTAAGACTAAATGAGTTGTGGGATGACAAAGAATATCATCCATGGAAACAGGAAAAAGTCATTACAAAGACAGAGGTGGTGATTGTTAGGAGTCATCGAGTTGAGTATGACACAGCTGACCATCTTGTGGGTTTTCAGAGGCAAATAAATCACACAAGAGATTACCCATCCATCTACTATAGAGCAACTGTTGAATTCACACTGCATGTAATTGCGATTATAACCCAGATTGTTATTACTAGGCTACCAGAACTTCCTTACAAAGACAGAGGAGAAAGAAAAGAATGAATGTTGGAAGAGGCTCTGAAAATAGCAATAGAGTGTCAAGAAGCTAAAACCAAAGGAAGAGCTGCTGAAGTAAAAGACTTAAACAGAAGATTTCAAAGGACAGTTCAAGAGGACAAACGAAAATATTATAATGGAAAGTGCAAAGACTTGGAGTTGGAGGGGGGCAAAGGGAAAAACTCGTTCAGTGTTTCATAAGCCAAAAGACTTAGAAAACAAATTTAAATATCAAGTTGCAATACTTAGAGATGCTATGGACAAAATCTTGAATGATCAAACATTCAATGATCATTGGGAAACATTAAAAGAAGATAGAGGGACAGGAAGTTGAAAACAGCCCAAATGTCCAACCACAATCGAATGGATTGAGAAATTCTGGAACATTCACACAGTGGAATACTGCACAGCATGCAGGAGCAATGATTTTGTAAATTACTACCTTGGGAAGGACTTCAGAGCATTATGCTGAGTGAACTAAGTCAGTCCCACAAGGACAAATACTGTATAAAACCATTATTGTAGCATTATTGTAGAACGAGTATGAGGATCTAAGGTGGGGGGAGGGTGGAAGCAGAGGGATGATGATGGGTGAGTTGTTGTTGTTGTTATGTGCCGTCGAGTC
>NW_006399829.1:12196091-12205222 GCF_000299155.1 Elephantulus edwardii
GAAGGACATCATGCTTGGGAGGATGGAGGGACAGCACAGGAGGGGAAGGCCCTCTATGAGGTGGATTGATTCAGTGACTAGGATAATCAGGATGGGAGTGTCAGAGACAGTGCAATTGGCACAGGACAGAGCAGAGTTTAGGGCTGTTGTACATAGGGTCATCATGAGTCGCAAGTGACTTGACGGCACATAACAACAACAACATTGTTCATAAGATCAAAATGAGTAATAGTTGACTTCATGGTGTTTAACTAAGAAGAGTTTTACATCTTTCATTTGCTTAATTGTCAGGTCAGTTCAGTTTCCCTATTCCTGTCCTTCATTCCATCCTGTATTCCTCATTACCTATCACTTCTGCTGAAGCATGTTGCCTAGCACTATCTTCATTATATTATAATCCTGCCCTACCTCCACTCTCTATCCCTTAACGGAGGCCATCCTCAACTCTCCGCGGTTTCACTCTTCATTGTTGGTATCAACTAGCAAAAATATTTATTATCAGAAATTTATCTTCTCATAAAATTCACATGAGTAAAAGACCTGAAAATCCACTCTTCTGGCCTAAAGAGATTTTTTTTATTAGAATGAATTCTATTATTCCATAAGGGCAAAAGACTGATAGGTAGTATTTCATTCATGATTAATTCATGAGGAAATGAGAAGTTGTGCTCAAAAATACTTGAAGATAGTTCTGCCCTTGCATTCCTGTTCAGGTTCAAGAGTTTCAAAGTGTTCCTCACAGGCCACACCAATCAATATTTGTAGCAACTTTATTGTTTCCACAGTAGCCAAAAGTTGGATCAAGTCCAATCCTCACAAATATTTGCATAGATAAACAAAAAGGGTTTATATATACAATTCAATAGTATTCAGTCATAAAAAGGAATGACGGTCTGTTACAAGCTGTAATGAAAATGAACCTTGAAAGAATTATGGTGAATGAAATTAGCCTAACACCAAATGTCAAAAATTTGTATGACTCTACTTATATGAACTATCTAGCAAACACAAATGCACAAAGTCAGAAAGCAGGCTTAGAGGTTTCCATGGGTTGAGGGAGGGAAAATGAGGAAATACTGTTTAATAGTAACGAGCAAAATGTTTTGGGAACAAATTCTGGTGAGGGTTGGCCAGTGCTGGGAGTGATTAATGTCAAAGGCAATGTACACTTGAAAATGATTTAAATAGTCAATTTTATATTGTGTGCTTTTTACCCCCCCAAATTTTCCCCTTCACAATGTTGACACCTTTCAGCATTTGTATGGTAGGTCTTTTCTTTACATATTCTGTTCACATCCTTGATATTTTCTGAATTGTACCAACGAAGTTCATCAAACAGCTTAACTGAACTACATTTGCATTTGTCAATTAGTATGTAGTTAATCAAGTTGTGTGGTTGGCAATTACTTTCATTGTTCTAACTAAAGTTTTATATTTAAGATTTAAAATGTGGTGAAGAAGTCCTCAACTTGATGGGTGCCGTATATACAGACGGTATGGTGGTTAAGAACCAACATGCTTGGTTTCAAATCCTAGTCTATCACTCACTTTGAAAATGTTATTAGGTGCCATTGAGATGGCTCTGACGCCTAACATCTGTGTGTATAACCTGATTCATCCTCACAGTTTCTAGGATCTTTAAACCCACTGCTGCCACATCTGTGGTCAAAGGACCTCACTGAGCATCTTCTTTATTGCTAATGTTCTACTATGATGTCCTCCTCCAGGACTAGTCCCTCCTCATAACAGGTCCAAAGTACAAAAGAAGGCTCACTACCCCTGCCTGTGAGGAACCTGGGTAGTACTTCTTCCAAGACACATTTGTTTATTCTTCTGAAAATCCATGGTATATTCATTATTCTTTGCCGACACCATAGTACATTGGTACTGAACTTCTCTCTTCCTTATTCCTTGTCAAGTAAGGAGCTCCTTGTAAACTAACACTGAGTACCTGTCTTAACTCTTGGGTATCTCAAGGTAAGGACTGAGTTAGTTAATATATGTAATGTTGGAGTATAATTGAGTTAGTCAATATCTATAATGTTGGATTCAATGGAAGGATTGTTGTTGTTGTTGTTGTTGTTATGTGGCGTTGAGTCGCTTGTGACTCATAACGACCCTATGTACAACAGCCCTAAACTTTGCTCTGTCTTGTACCAATTGCACTGTCTCCGATACATCCATTCTGATTACCCTAGTCACTGAATCAATCCCTCTCATAGAGGGCCTTCCTCTCCTACTCTGTCCCTCCACCCTACCATGCATGATGTCACTCTCCAAGGACCTTTACAACATGTCCAAAGTATGTTAGACGAAGTCCCAGAATCCTTGTCTCCAAGGAGCCGCCTGGTTTAACCCTTTCCAGGATGAATCTGTTTGTTTTCCTAGGCAGTTCATGGTACCCTCAATACTCTTCTCCAGCACCATAGCTCAAAGACATCAATTCTCCTTCTATCCTCCTTAGTCATTGTCCAACTCTCTGATGCATAACAAGTGATTAAGTTAGTTAATATATGTAATACTGTTGTTGTTAGGTGCATTTGAATCAGAACCAACTCATAACTGATCTTGTGGTGAATTTTCAAAGATTATAAATCACACAGCAAGATGTCACTCATGTTTCTCCCTTGGAGCATCCAGTGGATTCAAACTGCCTGCCTTACTACTAAGGCGCCAGAGCTCACTAATATATGTAAAGTGCTAGTGGGTAAGGAGTTGTGCTGCCAACTCAAAGACATGCACTTTGTGTCTACCAGCTGCTCCCAGGAGAAGGCTGGGCAATCTGCTTCCGTGTGATTTCCTGCCTCTGAAAACCCACTAGAGGGTCAGCCATGAGTCAGTTCTCACATGACGGTGCTCAACAACAACATATATACGTCATAGCCATTATTTTTACCAATGTAATACTGAATACACTTTCTGCTTAAATGGCCATTTCACTTGGTAAGTTAATAAGCATTTTGTTTTGTTTTGTTATTCTTTTCCATATGTGTCACAGTCCTAAAGAGTGGAAGTTGTGACTGGGACAGGAGGTAGAGTTGGGGTAAGAAGCAGAGTAAGAACGAGAAAAGTATGGTGTTGAGTGTGGTTCAGATATGAATACTATACATTGTTGCTTGTAGTTTCATAAAAATGCTACTAAAAGGGAACTGTGAGATGAAGTGTTTGCCCTATGATGCACATTAACAGAACATTTTGTTCCTTTGAAAGTTTAATTATTTAGCTTGTGTCTGGAACCAAAATAGCTGTATTCATGAGACTTCACCAACATTTATGAACCTAGTTACTTAATATGCCCAGTCATGATATATTGCAAAAGTAAGAAAATGAAGAGTATTCAGAAAGCCAAGGTGTGGTGTCAAAGGTTTATTGTTCAAAATGGCTTTCCTAGCACTGACTGCGAGGGAATTGAAATATGGTGTATATAAACAAATTTTTATGGAGTTGAGAAGACACCACCACTCCCTCCTTCGCATATCAAGCTAAAAAGAGAGAGTTTGGAAGTGAAGGTGAGAATCTTACTAACAGCAAGGAAGAATAAGCACATAATGCAAAGCGCATCCTTTGGGACTCGAGATTCTTGCACCAGTCAGACCAGGATCTAAAAAGCACAGCAGCCTCAGCAGAGAATCAGTGAAGTCAGTGACTGACATGAGACAGCTGATTGGGGACTGCTGCCTCATGGGGCCCAAGCCAGGGACTGTGGCCCAAGCTTGCTGGTTGCTGTAATTGACAAGCCCAAGAGAGCTTTGGAACACTGACCTAAACTGTGAGGCTGAAAGTCAAAGGACTTGTGAACTGCTTGAGAAGTGTCTTTGACCAAGGAATTGTATCCTATTACCAATCTGAATTTTAACTCGTTGTTGCTAGGTGCCCTCGAGTTGAGTACGTCTTATGGTGACCCTATGAACGGTAGATCTGAACACTGTTCTATCCTACATCATCTTCACACTTCCTGACACACAAGAGCCCATTGCAGCAGTCACCATGTTGATCCACCTGGTTGAGGGTCTTCCTCTCCTTCACTGATCCTCCACCCTTCCTAGCATCATGTCCTTCTCTAAGGAGTACTTCCCTAATAAATCCCATACCTGTGAATATAGTTCTATGTAGTCTATCTGGTCATTGCAAAAGATTTCATGGACCCTGCAGAAAAAAGCAGTAAAGTTCGTATTGGAATTAGTAGAAGCAGAGGCAGAAGCATAATGGTCATGTCTGACCTTACAGGAATTGGGTCTGTCTTTTACTGTGGGTGTTGCTAATGGGAACTATTCCCATTATGAAGTTAATAGAGGTCAGAAGCAGTTGTTTACATGTTGTTCTCCTCTTTCTCCACAGGGCCAATTCATATTTAGACCTGACTGTACCTGCTGAGGAGAAGGGACGTATGAGGGAAACAGGCACTTGAGTCTTTGTAGACAAAGTTCCAGAAACTTCAAACAAAAACCCACTGCCATCAAGTTAATCCTGATTCATGGTTGTCTTCCATCTTGTAAACTTGGGCTGGTGGATTTAAACTTCCACCCTTTAGGTTCACAGCCCAACATGTAGACCAGAAAAGAGAAATGAGAAGCCAGGGAGATTTTAAATGCTTACTAAACCTCCCTTCTGAGCATTGTTCTTGTGTACATTGCAGTCAGAACTGACTCAGAGCTGACCTTCCTGCAGGTTTTCAGAGGCACAGAAGGAGATTGCCCACCCTTCTCTCACAGAGAAGCTCGTGGATTTGAACTCCCTCAGTAACTTAGGGACAGAAACCATTTCGAACTCATGCCCTTTCTTTGCCCGTGGTAGACATAGCTGACAGTCACAGCACCTTTCCTGCGGAGCCTGAGCCGAGCTCAGATTCTCTCAACACAGTGTTGCAAGTAGGTGTCACCATAGGTTTTGTCATCAGGACCAGTGGCATCATTTGTGGCTTCCTGTGCAAATAAATTGAAAAACTAGAGTGTTCAAGATGACAAGGGCAGAGCATTAAGCCAAGTATGAGGCCCTCCTGAATAGGGCCTCACATAACAGCCCATCATGCTCACAAAATTTTGCTGAATAGGGTCCCTGGGAAACAAACACAGAGGTCTTGAGATTTGTAGCAGGAGGCTTCTTGGTGCCTGATTTTAAAAACACATTTGTGAGGCCTCAGGGAGGCAAGTTTGGGCAGGGGAAAAGCCGTACCACTAGGCAATGATAACAGAGACCACAGTCAATCCTATGAAGAGGCCTGAGGTTTTTTGGTTTTTGGGGTTTCTTTATTAATTTCAATGAACATCCACAGAGATTTTGGACTTCCATTCAATCATTGTTGCACTTTTCTCCCTGCCCTTCCCACCCCCACCCCTACCCTCACCCCCAGTTCACACCTCTCCTTGAAAAGCAAAAGAAAAACTTCATTGGTACACAATCCCCCACCCCAAGTATACTCCACTCTGCAACCCTTATTCCGGACTCTTATGAGGCCTGAGGTTTTAGTTGCCTCTATTGGAGGAAGGGAACTTTCTCCTTTTCCCCATCAACATTGTCTCCAAAAGAGTCACTGACACCATGATAGTTGAAGAAGAGATTGAGATTGTTATCGACTACAGCTTGCTTGGCTCCACAATCAACACTCTTGACACCAGCAGTCAGTAAATCAAAAGATGAATTGCACTAGGAAAATTTACTGTCAGAAACCTCTCCAGAGTGCTGAGAAGCAACAATCTTATCCTGGAGACTAAGGTGCACCTGATCCAGGCCATGGTCTTTGTAATTATTTGCTATGCATCAGATAAACAACAACATATAACATATATAGCATATAACAACAACAACATAATCAAATATGATCTACTGACCTCCCTGGGCCATGCAAACATACTTATTTGCTAGCTGAAATGGAAAAAGTGAAAACATTTTTATCTGCCAGCTGAAAAAGAAGACTAGACACTTATATCCGAAAGAAAAATCAGCCACTGAACTACGGAGCCCAGTTCTACTCTGACACCATGAATGAGAATCTGAGTCACCATAAAAGAATCAAACGTAGCTGGTGGTGTTTGGTCTACTGAGAGAAATCCCTTTTTGAGAAAAGAACTCTACTGTACTTTCCAGAGTCCCACAGCTCTAAGGTGAAGGCTCCGAGCTAACTTGTGTCAAACAAACAACGCTAGATCCCTGACTTCTTCCTCCAGCCCACTGTCACCTCAAGCAGAACCTAACTAAACCACAGCCTTGTGAGGAAGTTCAAGAAGCCAAATCTAGAACTTGGGCAATTCTCTGATTGGAGAATATATCTATTGTGTGGGTGTTCACATCACTACAGCGGCCTTGAAAGGAGTCTCTCATGTTGAGTCCCACCCCAGCAAACCAAGATTTAAGTTTCTAGTTCATGTCCAAAATTTTCTATTTCCTATGAGTAAAATCTATGTGAATCTCTACGAGAAATGAAAATCTAAGCTAATAAGGTTTTGCCTGCACAATTTAATCTAGTTCAAATTTTTTTTCTATTTTAAATAAGAAAGAAAGCATTAAAATTGGCAGCCCACCAATCTGAAGATTGCCCTTTTTCCTGTGGGTCCATTATCATGTCCAGAAATCTCTGACTTTTCGAGACCAGACATTACCAGGTTGATGAACTGAAAAATTAAGTTCATGCATTCATACACCAATTCCAAATTATGAAATTGCCTTTTCTATAGAGTAAAGGGACAGCACAGGAGAGGAAGATCCTCGATGAGATGGATCAATTCAGTGATTGGGGTAGTGGGAGTAGGTGTGTCGGGGACAGTGAGATTGGCACAGGATAAAACAGAGTATAGGGCTCTTGTAACATAGGGTCGCTATGAATCACAAGTGACTTGATGGCACATAACAACACAACAACATAGTATGTGCGACCCTGTTAGTCCACCTGGTTCTATTGTCAAGCAGCGTCACAGAGTCTGCCGAAATAAAACCAGAAGAAAATTATTGAGGGATGAGATGGTCCATTATCACAAAACTTAAACAGCCACTGTGCTGAACCACAAATCAATATACATTCTTATATTGTTGGATCAGAAGCAAAAGGTTACAAAATTCAAAATGGACTAAAAAGAACATGAGGCTAGTTAGGATACCCAGAAGTGAGAATTTGGCAGCCATAACACAAAAAGTTGGAAGAGGAGTGGCATCCACTTCCACAATAGCTTGCCTCTGGAAACCCTATGAGACTGGAGAGAGGATGAAAGTTATACAGGAGGTAGATGTCCAGGAATTTCGTTCACAGGGTCACTATGAGTTGCCTGCGACTTGAAGGCACTTAACAACAACAACAACAACAACAACAACACAAAAGGAAAAGTTAACAAATAGGTGAAGTATTCTAGTTCAAATCAACATCTTCTGAGACAATTCCAAGTTGTTACCGTTGTTGTTAAGTGCCCTCAGTCAACTGCAACTAATAGTTGGAACAATTGACTCAGTGACTGGGGTAATGGGGGTAGATGTGTTAGAGACAATAAGATTGGCTCAGGATAGAGCAGGTTTCAGAGCTGTTGCAGTGGGGTCACTAAGAGCAGCAGCTAACAACACCACCAACAAACAGTATCTATGAACACTAGATCATAACTTGCCTGATCCTGCACTGTCCTAACCACCTCCACTGTGCTTCAGCTCATTCTTGCAGGCCCTCTGTCAGTCTAGCTTGTGGAGGACCTTACTTTCCTTCTCTGACTCTCTTTTTCCAGGTGTGATATCCTTTTCCAGGGACTGATTCTTTCTGGTAATGTTGAAAGTACCTCGAAGCCTCACCATCCTTGCCTCCAAAGAGCTCTGCAACTGCACTTCTCCCAAAATCGATTTATCTGTTCTCCTTCCTCCCCTTCTCTCTTGTCCTTGTCCTGCCACCCACTCTCTCCCCTTGTGTCCTCCCCCTCCCTCTCCCCTCCCCTCCCTTCACAGTCACCCTTCTTTCCCTCCCCTTCCTCTCCTCCTCTCCTGTCCTCTCTCCCTCCCCCTCCCACCTTTCCTCTCCCTCCCGCCCTCTCCCTCTCCCTCACTCTCTCCTCTCTTTCTCCCTCATCCTCTCCCTGGTATATTCAATATTCAGAATATGTTCTATTATCCATAGTATATTCAAAGTATATTCTCCATAATTCAAAGACATCAACTTTCCTTTCGTCTGCCTTATTCATTTTTCAACTGTCATAAGCATATAAAGGGGCTGGAAATGGCTTGAGTAAAGCACAACTTCATCTTTAAACTGATTATCTTCACTCTTCAGCATTTTAAAGAGGTTGTTGTTATATGCCATCAAGTTGCCTGCAACTCATAGCAACCCTATGTACAGTAGCTCTTAAAATTGCCCTATCTTAAGCCAATTTCATTGTCTCCAACATACCTACCCCCATTACACCAGTTAATGAGTAAATACACTTCATCCAGGGTATTCTTCTCTTGTGCTGTCCCTTCCCCTTGCCAAGCATGATGTCCTTCTCTAAGGGCTGGTCCCTTCTAGCAACAGGCTGAAAGTATGTGAGACAGAACTTCAAAATACTTATTCCAAGGAGCAGCTCAGTTTCACTCTCTCTGGGGCAGATCTGTTTGTTCTCTTAGCAATCCATGGTACGTTCAAAACTCTTCTCCAGTACCACAATTCAAAAGCATCAATTCTTCTTCTATCATCCTTAGTCACTGCCCAGCTCTCTGGTGCACAGCAAGTGCTGGGAAGACTATGGCTTGGCTCAGGCACACCTTAGTCTCTAGAATGACATTATTGTTCTTTAGCATTCTAGAGATGCCCCCAATACAATTCATCTTTTAATTCCTGGCTGCTGGTACCAAGAGTGTTAACTGTGGAACCAAACAAGCTGAAATTGCTTATAATCTCAATCTCTTCTCCTTCTATCATGATGCTGCTAATATGCCCAGTGGTGAGAATCTATTTTCCTGATGATAAGCTTCAATTCATATTGGAGGGTGCAGTCCTTGACTTTTTGCAGCAAATGCTTCAAGTCTTTCTCAGTTTCAGCAAGCAAGGTTGTCTTATCTGCATAACATAGGATGTTCATAAGTTTTCCACCAATCCTGAAGCCATATTCCTCTTCACAGAATATAGCCACCTGAATGATCTGTTCTGCATATAGATTGAAAACGTAGGGGGATAGAATGCATCTCTG
>NW_006399829.1:12205618-12216877 GCF_000299155.1 Elephantulus edwardii
CAGTGGCACCATATAGCATTGTTTTCTTGCTCTGTTCTGACGACTGCTTCCTAGTCCAAGTATAGGTTTCCCGTTAGTACAATTAAGTATTCTGAGATACCCATTTTCCTCAAGGTTAGCCACAATTTGTTATGACTGCACAATCAAATGCCTCTGAGTAGTCAATGAAACACAAATAGACATTCCTCTGATACTCTATTTTTACCTAAGAACCAGTAACATTGGTTATGATGGCCCTAGAGCCACGATCTCTTCTAAACCCAGCCTGCACATCTGGCAATTATCTGTTGAAGTACTGCTTCAGTTGTTTTTGGATCATTTTCATCATTATCTTGCTTGTGTGTAATCATAATGATATTGTTGATAATTTCCACACTGTCAGATCACTGGTACTTGACAGCAGAATTCCCTGATGTAATACATCTTTTGAGTCTGAACTACCACTACCAATTTTGGATCCAAATAAAATTCAATTGTTGACAACTTAAATCTTTTTTTCACAAAGATTCTCATCACTGGGCAGGTTGGCAGCATCGTGATAGATGGTGAAGAGATTGAGATTGTTAATACCTTTAGTTTGCTTTGCTCCACAATCAACACTCTTGGCACCAGCAGCCAGGAAATTTAAAGAAAAATTGCATTGGGAAAGTCTGCTGTCAGAGACCTCGTCAAAGTACTGAAGAGCAACAATGTCAGTCTGGAGACTAAGGTGCACCTGATTCAGGCCATGGTCTTTACAATTACTTTCTATGCATCAGAAAGCTGGACAATAACTAGGACTGATAGAAGGAGAATTAATGCCTTTGAGCTGTGGTTCTGGAGAAGAGTATTGAATATACCATGGACTGCTGGGAGAGAAAACAGGTTCATCTTAGAAAGAGTGAGGACAGGCTGCTATTTGGAGGCAAGGATTCTGAGGCTTCATCTGACATACTTGGTGACTGTTGCAAGGAGGGACCTGTCCTTAGAGAAGGACATCATGCTTGGGAGGGTGGAGGGACAGTGCAAGAGAGGAAGACCCTTGATGAGATGGATTGATTCCATGACTGGGGTATAGGTGTATCAGAGACAATATGATTGGCACAGGATAGAGCAGGGATTGGGGCTGTTGTACATAGAATCTCTATGAATCACCTGCAACTTGACAACACATAGCAACAATGATTGATGTTACAATCACAATAATCATGGTGTTGCCTATTTTTTCAGTTTTGAGAATTTTTATTTCTTCATGTTGAATTGTAATCCATACCGAAAGCTATAGTCTTCAGTAAGTGTTTCAAGTCCTCTTCACTTTCAGCAAGCAAGGTTGTGTCACCTGCACATCATAGATTGCTGATGAGTCTTCCTCCAGTCTTGAAGTCACAATCTTTATATCATTTCTCAGATTATTTGCTCATCATGCAGATTGAATAGAAATGATGAAAGGATACAGCCACGACCCAAATTTCTGATTTTAAATCATCTGGCATTCCCTTTTTATGTTGGTATCCAAAGCTATAAGTCTTTACAGAAGCACATTGCCACATCTTTCTCTCATAAAGCATCTAAGTGGTTAATTTTTATTTTTTTTCAAAGCATCTGGATAGTTTAAATTGCCAATCTGTAGGTGGAGTAACAAGAGTATTAATCACTGTGCCACCAGAAGCTTCTTGTATCTAGGCTAGGGTCTGGTCTTATTAACTAGCAAACCAAATTATTTTAGTGTTCGAAAGACTGCCTTTTGTTGGGGGAGATTGAGATTTGACTAAATAGAAATAATTGTATATTTTGTTTTTGCCAAAACAATGACAAATCTGGCCCCTCTGGCAAAGGGATCCCACAGGCCTCTATGGGTACCTCAGCCCCCTTCTCCATCAGCTGCATGAGTGCTTGGGAGAAGCCAAAGCCCAGAGAGAGAGCCCACAGCCTTCCATGCCCAGCTTCACTCCACAACTGCATGTGCTGGGGGATGTGGGGGTGCATGAAAACTGTGTTCAGACCACCAAAGCATAAAGAGGAGGCTGAAGGTTTGCAACTCCTAGTTCCCATCCCCCCGCTGGTGCTAACAGCTCCCTGTGGTCAAGGCCCTAGGAATCCTTCAGAGGAAGCCAGTTATCAGCCAGGCTTTCTTTGTTCTCCTTCACTCTGTCTTGGTATCTCTGCCAAGGACATGTTTTGGCTGGATCTACTCCCCTGGCTCCTGCAAATTTTTGGGATGTTGAGCTAAAAGACACCAGGCGGCAAAAGAGGAACTGGGTTTCCTGTCGAGGTTGAACACAGGGCCCCACACAGGAACGGGCTCATTGGACCAGTGGTCAGCATCTTCCTGAGGGTGCTAGAAACCCTTCAAGTTTTTCAGGAACAAAGACACGCCAGGCTTCTTGGGAAACCTGGCTAACTCCTTTCCCTGAAGCAGGGGAGGCGTAGAGACCTCTTGTTTCTATAAAGGGTATATAATTTATTCTGCCTCGGTTTGGAGTTTGCAGTGAGACTGTAACTTGCAAACCACAGCCTTCAGTAACAATGAATAGCTACAGGGAATGTGGTTATTCTCCATTCATTTGTTCTGCAACATCAGCTATCTCCTTAGAAAGTCTTACGCATCATTTCAAGGAGCACTGGGCTCATAATGTTGCACTGCTAAACAAAAGGTTTACAGTTTGAGTCTATTAGAAGCAGCTACGCCTCTGAAGGAAAGATAAGCAATATACTGTTAAGATTAGCACCCCCAGACACCCAAATGAGGGTCACTGTTGGTCAGAATCAGGGAAGTGGTGTTGGATTTAGTCTGATTTGGGCATACACATTTCAGATGCAGGTCAAATCCTTCACGTCTAAGGGCACCCAGCCAAACCAGCTGCACCTTCTCCTCTTAACTTTAAGAGCCTTTCAGCTAACAGTGACTGTCATCACTCTTCACCTATTCATATCTGGTGGTGCCTTCCCACTTTTATTTTTCAAAGATAAAGAACAATTTCCCCAGCTTGTACATATTTGCTTTGGCACACAGAACAGAGCCTTGCATAAAGTAGGTGCTCAATAAATATCTTTTAACAGCAAACTCATATAGAGGAGACTGTAGAATGGAGGTGGTTCAATGGTAGGGCACTCATTTTCCATGTGAGAGATCTGGATTCGATGCCCAGCCAGCACGTCTCAAATGTAGCTATGACCCATCTCTCAGTGAAAATGTGTGTGTTGCTATGATGTTGAACGGCTTTCAGTGGAGCTTCCAGACTAAGATGGACTCAAAGAAAGGTTTGGTGTTATACTTCCCAAACTCTGCCAGCAGAAACTCTATGGATCATAATAGTCCATTCCTGGCCCACCATCACTAGGGTTTTATGAGCTGGTGACTAATTCAGCTGTAGCTAAGAGCACTTGGAAGCAGAGGGATGTGGATGTACAGGGAGAGGGGAGTGGTGTTAATCATTGGGTTGTACAATTTCATAAGTAGGGGTAGTGAGGGAAATTGAAAGAATTTGTTCAAATATGTATTTTGTAAATAAACTAGTAGAAACTAATGGAAAATTAAAAAAATAAAATAATTAGGAAGGGTGTACGCCAGGGATGTGCCCTATCTCCATACCTTTTCAACCTATATGCAGAACAGATTATCTGGGAGGCTGGGCTCTGTGAGGAGAAATACAGCATCAGGATGGGTGGAAGATTCATCAACAAAATGTGTTTTATGAAGATAACAAAACCCTGCTTGCTGAAACTGAGGAGGAACTGAAGCACTTGCTGCAGAGGGTGGAGGATTGTAGCCTTCAATATAGATTGAAGCTCAGTATCACAAAGGCAAAGATTCTCATCACTGGACCAACTGGCAGCATCAGGATGGATGGTGTAGAGATTGAGATTGTTAACAGCTTTAATTTGCTTGGCTCAACAGTCAACACTCTTGACACCAGCAGCTAGGAAATTAAAAGACATATTGTAATGGGAAAGTCTGTTAGGGAACTCTCCAGAGTATAGAAGAGCAATGGTATTACTCTGGAGACTAAGGTGCACCTGATACAGGCCATGGTCTTTGCCATTACTTGCTATGCATCAGAGAGCTGGACAATGACTAGGGAGGATAGAAGGAGAATCAATGCCTTTGAGCTATGGTGTTGGAGAAGAGTATTGAATATACCATGGACTGCTAAGAAAACAAACAGATTCAATCTGGAGAAGGTGAAACCAGGCTGCTCCTTGGAGGCAAGGATTCTGAGGTTTTGTCTGACATACTTGGGACATGTTGCAAGGAGGGACCAGTCTTTGGAGAAGGACGTCATGTTTGGGAGAGTGGAGGGACAATGCAAGAGAGTAAGACACTGTACGAGGTGTATTGATTCAGTGACTGGAGTAATGGGGGTGGGTGTGTCGGAGACAGTGAGGCTGGCACAGGACAGAGCAGGGTTTACGGCTGTTTAGGGTCACTATGAGTCATAGGCAACTCGATGGCACACAACAACAACAACAAAATAAGAATATAGAGAAAAATAAACATAGACACATAGACAACGATACTCAGAATTTATTGTTTGTCCAAGAGATAAGGAGGATGACCAAACCACTTTACTTTGTGAAATTTATTAGCATATACTAAGGAGCTCTGGAGGCCTGGTGGTAAGGAGCTGTGCTGCCAACTGGAAGGCACGTGGTTCAAATGCACAAGCTACCCTGTGAGAGAAAGATAGACAATCTGTTTCTACGCAGTTTACTGTCTCTGAAAACCCACTGGAGGCTCAGCTGTGAGTCGGTACCAACTCAAGGGTAGATAACAAAACAATATAAAAAGACACAGCATATTATTTAAACCATTATTGTAGAATAAGGATATAAAAGGGGTGAGAGAGAGTGGAAGCAGAGAGATGAGGATGTGCAGGGGGAGGCAGGGATTAGTAAATGTGTACAATTTGATGGTAGGCGGGGGTGAGGGAAATTGAAAGAATTTGTTCTTGAAAACAATGTATACGAATTTTATCAACCAACTAGTAGGGGGTATAAAGAACACAGTAGCTGGAACAATAACCTGTCAAATAGTATGAACTTTGTGGTTACTGATCATAGTAAAAAGCACTTCATTGCAAAGAGGACTTAGGGAGGGGGAGAGGTAGGAAATTGTGCAATAATGAATGAATTTTTTTTTTTAAGTTGACTGGAGGAGGAGAAAAGGAGAGAGGGTAAAATGTGCAACAATGAGTGAATGAAAATTACTTCTCTGTAAATATTCATTAAAATCACAATAAATAAAATTTTATTTTAAAAAAATTCTTGAATTTGTTTCTTTACAAAACGAATAGCAAAAAAAAGAAAAAAAAATTAAAAACAACAACAACAAAAAAACAATTAAAAAAAAAAAAACGAATAGCAACCCAGTACAGAGCTATGAGAAATGTTCCCTCAGAGAAGATTTCTCAGCAAAATAAATGTAGTATCTTAACATTGCCAAAGAGGTCCTGATGTTAGTTTTGGCTGGAAAAGGGCCTTAGCTGGCTCCCAATGGAGATGGCAGAATGAGATAAATGTGGGTGTATGATGTCACTGGAATGGCCTTATTTTCATCAAAAGTTAAATTCAAATACCCTCAGGGAAACAGGTTGTTTCGTTTTACTTTGGATGCTGACTGCTTTTGAAAAGACTTTTTTTTCTTGGTAGATTATGGAGTATTCCAATTCATGCCAAGTTCCATGGAGAAGGGCTTGGAAAGCTGGACGTCTCTGGAAGCTTGGAAAGAACCAGCAGCAGCAACTATACAGAAGTGACTTGTAGTTGGAGCCCTGCTTCCTGCACCACATGTGGGCTGGCGTGACCCTTAGAGGCCAAGAGGTCTTGGATTCAAGGGAGTGAGTCACTCACAGGTTGCATTTTGCTCTCAGTAGAGTTAATGAAAGGACTAGGTCAAGAATGCTCAGGATTTCCACCCAACAAAGGGAGGGGGTCACCTTGGACAGAGAGCAGAAAAATGCAGAACAATATTTAAACTCTTTTAAAAAGACTAGACTAGTTTGATAGAAACTGATGGAACCCTCAGAACTTTGACCCTTAGATGTCCTTTAACCCTGGAAGGGAACACATTCCCCAGGGACTAACTTTCCGCCAAGCATTACAAAGGCCTGCAAAGTGAATGATAACTGTTAAGAACATACTCCTCACTGCAAGTCAACCAAATGGGCAAACCCTATTTGCCCCAAAACAAAGCTCAGAGATCGAAAGTGGGGGGAAAGGACAAATGAAAACCAGGAACTCCGGGGCGGGAGAGGAAGAATGCTGTTACACTGTGGGGACTGCAGCAATGCCTGAGACAAAATGCCTACAACTGTTGACTAGAAATCTAAGTTACTCTGTAAATGTTCACCCAAACAAGAATTTTACAAAAAGAGATGAGCCGAATAAGACTTCAAAATTAGAAAGAACTCCAACCAAGGCCACCAAGGCACATTGCACCTCTTTTTTCTCCATGTCTGTCTGTTTTCTTCCATCCTTTCCTCCCCACCCACCACATACACATTTTTGCTCCATTTTGAAAAAAAAACTAAAACCATGTTGTATAAGCAATCTGTTGTCAGTTGTTGTTGATTTTCTTCCAATTCACAGGAGCTTTATGTATAACAAATAAAAATCCTGCCTGCTCCTGCACTATTCTCATAATCTCCATTGTGCTGAAATCCATTGTTGCTGTCACTGTCAGTCCATAGCCCTGGTGATTTCCTCTCCTTCTCTGAACCTCCACCTTCCCAAGCATGATGTCCTTCTCCTGGCCCCTCCTGATACCTTGTGACATCATATTTCTGGGATCCGTGATCAATACTCTTGATACCAACAGTTAGGAGATCAGGAGACATATTACACTGGGAAAGTAGACACTCAGGGGCCACTCCAAATACTGATGAACAATGATGTCAGGTTCAGGACTAAGATACAATTGATTCAGGCCAGGGTCTTTTCAATCACTTACTATGCATCTGAAAGCTGGACAATGTATAAGGAAGACAAAAGAAGAATTGATGTCTCTGAGCTGTGGTGTTGGAGAAGAGTAGTGAATATCTCATGGACTGTCAAGAGAATAAACAAATATATCTTGGGGAAAGTGTAACCAGAGTACTCCTTGGAGGCAAAGATGATAAAGCGTCATCTCACATGCTTTGGGCATGATGCTAGGAGAAGCTATTCCTTGAAGAGGGACATCATGAAACAGCAAAAGAGAGGGAGACACAGTGACTGCAGCAATGGGCTTGAGGGTGTCATAGATTCTGAGTATAGGACAGAGTTCAGGTATGTTGTTTATTGAGTTTCTATGGGTCTGATTCGACTTGAGGACACTTAACAACAACCTGATAATATGTGCACGATTCTGATAGTGACACTTAACACTACCAACAACATGATGTGTCTCACTGTCTTTGCTTCTAAGGAGCATCCTGACTGTACTTCGTCCAAAATGAATGTATTCTTTCTGCAGTCTATGGTCCATTCAAAACTTACAACAAGTACCACAACTGAAGGCAACAATTGTTCTTCAATCTTTATTGTCCAATTGTCACATGCATGTGAAACAACTGAAAGCACTATGACTCAGTTCAGGTGCCCCTTAGTCTTTGAAGTGACATCCTTGCTCTGTAGAGCCTTCAAGAGATGTTTTAGAGTAGACTTTCCAAGTGTAAAATGTCTTTTTATTTTTTTCCCCCATTACTGTTTTCTTTAGTGTTGATTTAGGGTCCAAGTAAAATGAAATCCTTAACAATTTCAATTTTTTTTTCTCCATCTATCATAATGTTGCCTATTGGTCTAGTTGTGAGGATTTTGTTTTCTTTGTGTTGTACTAAGGAGCTAAGTGGAAAGAAATTACAATGCCAAAGCAAAGGTACATGGTTCAAATCTACTAGTTGCTCCTGAAGAACGATGATCAATGTCCTCCAATATGATTTGTTGTTGTTGTTATTGTTGCTGATTGCCATTGAGTCATACATGATTCATAGCGACCCTATGAAGAAAAGCTGGAAGCCTTTCTATAGGTATCATTGTTTCTCAAAGTTCATAGAGTTTTCCAGAGGCACGTGGTTTAGGAAGCGGATGCCACTACCTCTGAAAACTTACTGGAGGGTCAGCTATGAATCAGTACCAACTCGATGGTACACAACAACTTTGCACTCCATACTGAAGGTTATAATCTTGATCTTCAGTAAAGGCTTCAAGTCCTCTCCGTTTTCAGCAAAAAAGGTTGGGTCATCTACATAACACAGGTGGGAAAAGAGGGTGAACTTGGACACCATCAACATTCTTGCTGACGTTCACAAGACGGAGTTTAGGGGGTCTTCAAGCACAACAGAACTGGGGCAATTTTTCCATCTACTGCTCTCTAGAGGTGAGACCTGATACAGTCATCATGGGCTGCCTGGGTGCTGTACAGGCTGTGAGTAAATTGCATTGGGCAAATCTGGGTGGTACAGATGATCACTGTGGTTAACCTCTAACTCAAAGGTCGGAGGCTCCAGTTCATCCAGAAAGGCCTTTTCCTCTAAAAACCAGGTATTGAAAACCCTAGGGAGCACAGTTGCACTCTGATGCACCTGGGGTCTTTATGACTCAGAATCAGCTTGACAGACACTGGTTAAATTGCACAGAAACGAAAACCAATTTCTTTGTGTTCAAATCCTGCCACTGCCACATCTCTGATTCAGTGTCTCTGTGCTTCTGTTTCTTTCCCTACAAACTGTCACTGCAAATGCAACTTCATGGCACTCTTTTTCAGGATTAAATTAAATAATCGTGTTTAAATGGTTAACCGGGTAAGGATTTAATAAACATAAATTAATATTATTTCTTCCTTGGTCTTACAGGAAAATCTAATTTTTCTCTTATAATACAAGGATAGATTGAACATTCAACCCATTTTTGCCTTTCTAGCCTCCCAATTGCTAGTATGTACTACTTTTAGCAATGATTACATTGGGCTCGTGTTTTCATTCTCGTTTACAAGAAGAATGAGAGATTCATAAACTCAGAAAAAAAACCAAGTCTTTCCCCAAAGCACTGTGGTTGTAATTGAAGGTTGTCATGTATTGAAGCTCAATAAACAATGGACCATGTTTTAATTTCATTATTTTTTAAAATTTTTATTAATTTAATGAACATTTACAGAGACTTTGGATTTCCGTTCATTCATTGTTGCACTTTTCTCTCTGCCCACCCCTCACCCTAGTTTGCTCTTCTCTTTGAAAAGTAGAAGAAAAATTCTTTCATTAGTGTACAATCCCCTTCTCCCCCCGCATAGTGGAGTAATTTCATTATTTTAATAGCATTATGCCCTGGTTCAATAGGAAAGAGAGAGAGCACTAGTGAATGCAGCATCTTGGATAGTTGCTGTTGTTAGACGCTATTGCTAGTTCGAACTCACAAGGACCCCAGGGGAAACAGAACACACCACCACTCAAGCCTTTGCCATCTTCATCATCGTGGTAGCCACTATGGCAATTCAACGTGTGCAGTGTTTTCCTCTTTCTCAAGGATCCTCTACTTTTACCAGCACGATGTCATTTTCCAGGGATTAGCCCCTCCTGATAAGATATTCAAAAGGAGATGAAATGAAGTCATCCACATTTCCAATGAACCTTCTGGTTGTACTTTTTCTGTAGTTGTTGTTGTGTTATTATTGATTACTTTCGAGTCGAGCACAACTCATAGTGATCCCACGAACAAAAGGCTTAAAGCCCCTCTAAAACTATCGACATTAATCAAAGTTCATAGAGTTTCTGGAGGCATGTTATTTAAGAAATGGATGCCACTCCTGCTTCCAAGTACTTCTTCTAAAGCACCTATATTTATTGTTCTGGTAGCCTTGATATTTTTCATTTTCTTTGCCAACAACATTAATTCTTCTTTGGTCTTCCTTATGCATCGCCCAGTTTCCACTTGCATTTGAAGTGATTGAAAAAATAGTGACTGGCTTTTAGTCCTCAAGATGATGACATCTTTGTTTTTCAACAGTTTAAAGAGATCTTTATTTTAATAATAAAATTTTTGCTTTAATGTGATTTCAATGAAAGTTTACAGAAAAGTTGGATTTTCATTCATACATTGTTGCAAATTTTCCTCTCTCCTGTCCCTTTCCCCTCCCCCAGTTCACTTTCTTTTTTAAGTAAATATTCATCCTCTGTTGCACAATTTCCTCTCTGCCCCTCCTCCAGTCCTCTTTGCAATGTACCACTTATGCAGGGCTACTGTCTTACATATAATGCCTAACCATATATTCCTTCTAAACAGTCCTTTCCTCCATCTGCTCCAATGCAGTGGTCATTATCTATCCACTTTTTTCCTATTCTCCTCCCAAACCCTCATGTCAGTCCTGCTTTATAACAGTGGTGTAATATAGTATTTGTCCTTTTGTGACTGAGATATTTCACTCAGCATAATATCCTCCAGGATCTCCCATGTTGTGTAATTTTTTTTTCTTTCTAGAACACTGATTTATTTACATTTGTTCTCATTATGCCCATCTCACCTTACTCTACTTTAAGGCAGACACCTTGCATACTTAGTCAAGGAACAATATAGTCAAAGAGGTTTCTCAATGTGACCACCCAATAATGAACCTCAGGAGCCCCAATTCCAATTCCAAACTGCTTTTCTTTCCTTTTTTTTTTTTTAGATTCTTATTTTTTATGTTTATTTGAACCATTTTGTCATGATCAAAGATATTGATAATTTTGAGTCAAAGTTCTTTGAAAGTGTTATGTCTGACAGAAGCCATGGTGAAACAGATACATACTAAATAACACTACATGAAATGCAGATAATTCCAGTGCCTAGAGTTAGTCACTTGGGTTTCTGTTGTAGTATCAAACACATAGCAATGGACTCATTTAATTCTTCAAATAATTCTTTGAGGATCTAACATGAGTTAATTACTCCATCAGGCTCAGGAAATTAAAAAATATAAAATATCTCTAGTGTCATTCTTAAGTTGCTAACAACCACTTAATAAATGAGAACAATGTGATATAAAATGAAAGCAGTGTGATATAAAAATCCTATAATTAATATGTCGTTGTGTATCATTGAGCTGGAACAAACCCATAGCTGACTCTCTGGCTGGTTTTCAGAGGCAATCAACAGCACAGGAGGAGACTGCCCATCCTTCTCTTGAGATAATTGGTACATGGTAAAGAAATCTAAGAGACAGTGCAGAGAAGTTGAAAATGCAATTTCTAAATGATTTTTTTAATTTTTCTACTAGTTTATTTACAAAATACAAATATAAATTTGAACAAATTCTTTGAATTTCCCTCA
>NW_006399829.1:12218318-12230981 GCF_000299155.1 Elephantulus edwardii
TTGTCTTCTTGATGTTGAGCTTCAGTCCATATTGAAGACTACAGTCCTTGACCTTCTGCAGCAAGTGCTTCAGGTCCTCCTCAGTTTCAGCAAGCAAGATTGTTACTGAAATGAATATTGCAGGATATTAATGAATCTTCCTCCAATTTTGATACCATATTCCTCAACATAAAGCCCATCCTGCTGGATAATCTGTTCAGCATATAGATTGAAAAGATATGGAGACAGGATGCATCCCTGATGCACTTCTTTCCTGATTTTGAACTCAGGTGGGATAGACTCAAGGTCAACTTTTAGACTTGGTTTCAACTCAGAGCACTCTCCATTGAGAGTGTAATTCCAAGGCTGTATATTTTTCCCCAAGAAACAGCCCACCTTTCTCCCTTTGAGCAGCTGATCAATTTGAACTGCTGATCTTTCAGTTTGCAGTGCAATTTACAATGCACTATGTCACCAGGTAGGAGGTAGCAATATGATTGACAAAGAGGAGAGAAAGATTGAAGTCTAAGAGGATTGTTATGTGAGCGTTGAGGGAAATGGTGACACCATTAGCTGAGAAGACAGTAATGTGGCCGGCTTAATCCTGACCCTTAGGTGCCTTTCTGGGACCTGAGCTATTACACTTGACTTCTCAGACCTCATTTTTTGCTTTGAAGCCTTTCCCTTCACTCAAAGCCTTTGAGTACTTCAAAAGATTAAGTACTCACCCACTAACTGAAAGGATGGATGTTCAAATCCACACAGAGGCACCTTGGAAGAAAGACCTGGGATTAAAAACCTTACAGAGAACAGTTCTACTCTGACACCCATGGGATCATCGTGACTTAGGAGTCAACCTGAGGCCAACTGGGGCTCCTTTCACTCACCTTGCTGGTAAGTAACTTAGCTAATAATTAACTGGAGGAGAGGCAGCACAACATCCTAGCTTTTTTCTCCAAATAATTACCTTGCAGTAAAACATAAAGGCAACACAGACGTGAAGTGGAAGGCACAGGTGCCTGCTCTTAGCACACTGCACGTGTAATTTGTCTTCGGGTATGTGTCAGGGCCTAATCAGTACCTGCTATGTTTTTATAGCTGGGTAGTAAGACTTAATAAGGCCTTGCTGAAATGATAATTATCCTGCCGATGAACTCACATTGTAGATGTGCATAATGAAACCTGTAATAAGGCTTGACTCCAGGAACTCGATGACGACTACCTGCAGGTCTCTGTTAAACCGTCAGTGAAGGAGTCATCTTCACAGGTCCTCCCCCAGCTTTTTCCAAAGGCAGACGCAGTCTCACTATGAGATCTAGCTTCGGAGGAAGCATGACTTGGCCACTGGCCAGCGTCTTTGTCGCAATGTCATAGCCCCTTCCCAAGCACACAGTTTGAGGGCAAAATCTGCACTGCATTGCATTCTAGCCCTCACTGGCCTCTCTGTGTGCATCTTCGTGTTTGGTACACGCTATAGTCACTGGGTGTGGCTGCCCTGGGACCTGAGATAACAAACCTTAATCCTATGGCAGCACCCAGTCTGTATGACCTCCAGGTACAAAAAGTCATTGCAGGATATGAAATCAATTGCTATTGTGTCTATTCTGATTTACGATGACCAATGCAAATCAGAGCATGTTCCATGGGGTTTTTAATAGCTGATTTTTCGGAAGTAAATTACAGGTCTTTCTTTTGAGTTGCATCTGAATAGATTCAGGTGTCAAGTCTTTTGCTTAGCACCTTGTACCACCAAAGGACTCTTACTATTATTGAAGATTAGATATTCTCATAAGAAAATACAGCTAAAAAGTGTTGTCTGGTCTCTCTATGTGCTAGGCCCTTCAGGGAAATATTTTTGCAATTATTAACTGTATAAACAGATGAAAGAATAGGTCTTTATTAACAGCAATAATATCATGGTGAACAAAATATATCTGTAGAAAAGAATGGAAACGGGTAAACTAAATCTCATGAAGTTATGCAAAAGGAAAAGAAATTTCCTTCTGGTAAAAAGAGTAGGTTTTATGCTTTATTCCTCATTCATATTTTAATGACATCCATAAAACATGGCTTTGCTTTCTAGCTAGTGCCGAGTCTTTAAAACTAGCATCTAGACATGAATTTATATCTATGAGGAAAATGTAGAACCAGATCCCGTTGTTGTTGTTGTTGTTGTTATGTGCTGTTGAGTCACCTGCAACTCATAGCGACCCTATGTATAATAGCTCTGAAACCTGTCCTATCCTGAACCCATTTCACTGACTCCAACACAACTACCTCCTTTACCCCAGTTACTGTGTCAATCCATCTCACTTGGGGTCTTCCTCTCCTGCCCTGTCCCTCCATCCTTTTGAGCATGATGTCCTTCCACAGGAACTGGTTTCTTCTGGCCACATGCTCAGTGTATGTGAAATTGAGTTTCAAAATCTTAGCCTCCAAGGAGAAACTTAGTTTCACTGTCTTTCACTTTCTCCAAAACATATCTGTTTGTACTGTTGACAGTCTGTGATATATTCAATACTCTTTTCCAGCACCACAATTCAAAGGCATCAATTCTTCTTCTTCCACCCTTAGCCATTGTCTGGCTCTCTGATCCATAGCAAGTAATTGCAAAGACCATTGCCTGGATTAGGTGCACCTTAGTCTCTAGACTGACATTGTTGCTTCTCAGTTCTCTAGCAATGTCCCTGACAATAGATTTTCTCAGTGCAATTAGTCTTTCAGTTTCCTGATTGTTGGTGCCAAGGGTGTTGATTGTGGAGCCAAGCAAACGGAAATTGTTAACAAGGTCAATCTCTTCTCCATCTATCATGGTGTCCCCTGTTGAGCCAGTGGTGAGAATCTTTGTCTTTTTTTTTTTTTTTAATCTTTGTCTTCTTAATGATGAGCTTCAATCCCTATTGAAGACTACAGTTCTTGACTTTCTGCAGCAAGCACTTCAGATTCACCTCAGTTTCAGCAAGCAAGGTTACGTTATCTGCATAATGTAGGTTGTTGATGAGTCTTCCTCCAATCCTGATGCCACATTTCTCCTCATAACATCCAGCCGCATGAATGATCTGTTTTACATGTAGCTTGAAATGGTATGGAGACAGGCACATACCTGACGCACTCCTTTCATGATTTTGAACCATGCAGTGTTTCCTTGCTGTGTCTTGAGGGCTGTTTCATGGTCCAAGTATAAGTTTTACATGAGCACAATCAAGTGTTCTGGGATCCCCACTCTCCTCAAGGTTAGCCGCAATGTGTTGTCATCCACCCAGTCAAGATCTCATAGAGAACATTCTAAATCAATTTCTTTTTCTTAAATCATCACCACAGGGGATGTGAATCTTTGCCCAAGGAACTCAAGTCTGAATAATTACTGAAAACTATTAAAAACCAGAACAAACAAGTCTGTCTTGGTGGAAATACAACCAGGCTGTTCCTTAGAGGCAAGGCTGGTGAAACTTTGTCTTGCATATTTGGGGCAAGTTGTCAGGAGGGTCTGATCTTTGGAAAAATATATCATTTTGAGAAATATGGGTCAGGGGAAAAGAGGAAGCCCCCCAACAAGAGGAGCTGACACAATGACAGCAATGATGGACTTGAGCTTATCAGAGATTGTGAGGACCATGCAGGGCAGAACTACAGAGAGCTGAAGTTGACTGGACAGCATCGCAGAACAACACTCACTCACCAATCTCACTGTGTATGTGCTTTACATATTAATACATACAAATGGATGGTTACCCAGAACAATACTAGTATATATATGTTCTGAAGAAAAAAGAAATAATTCATCCTTTGCTCTAAAGTTTTTTTGACCCATCACATGGAACAGAATAAAAACAAAAACAACTACATTCTAACATGTCAAACGTTTTCAAGCTGGAACCTTTTAAAATTACTGTTTAACTAGAAACAACTAATGCAATTTGTTCCTATTTGCTAAGGTACCCACTGATTTCTCAACCTCAGCACTATTAACATTTGGAGCTGGGTAATTGTTGCAATAGGTTTTCCTGTGTACTGCAGATATTTAGTAACATCCCTGGCCTCTACCTGTTAATATCAGCAGCAATTCTCTACCTCTAAATCTCTAGTCGTGATAACTAAAAGTTTCTCCAAATATTGCCAGATCATTGAGTCTTGAGAAACATTGACTCAAAGGAACCTTACCTCTCAGATTAAAGGTTTTCCAGACACAAGGAGCCAGCTAAGCATCTGAAGGGCAATAGAAAATAGGGAACTGCTTTACATGCTGCTACAATGTAATAAAGACTGAGGACAAGTAAGTCTAAACCCCCTCACAGGTCCAGGTCCAGTAGATCAAATGCACTGTTCTTATTTGTTGTTGTCAAGTTGATGCCAACTCATGTCACCCCCATGTGTGCAGAGCAGAGCAGCTCTATAGCATTTTCAAAGCTATGAATTCACCAGGTACCTCTCACGGTACCTCTGGATGGATTCAGATGCCTAACCTTTCAGTTAGTAACCAAGCACTTGCCTTTCTGAGCCACCCAGGACCCCTGCATATGAAGCAGGAATCATCCATTAGAGAAGTCAGGAGTGGTTCTATCTACCAACACGATCCATCACTAAACTTTTGCTGATTCTTTTTCATTGGGCAGAGATTTAAAAATAATTACAGTCTCTTGATCATGCCATTTCTGCAGATCAGTAATCCTTCAGGAGCAAAGGATGCATAACTTCTGCTGATTTCTGTAAAAAAACAAACAAACAAAAAACCCAGAAAATGTTGTTGATGTTTAGGTTGTGCAACATAATTGACTCTTAATACACTCTTAGTACACCTAAGTCCAGTACACAACAGAGCTAGAAACATTTCACTTCCATTTCTTGATCATACTTTCTTCTCTATTGACTTTATTTACAAGGTGCTTTCCCCATTGGTGAAAGAATAGCCACTGATGCTCCAGGTTTACATCTTAGAAAATCCAGTGCAAAGAGGGGTCCATTTTACTATGGGTTCCAGCCATGCTTCCAGAAATAAGTCTCACCGGCTTTGCATGGATTATACATCCAGCCAGAAGCATACACTCATGCCAGATGATTCTCCAGGCTTGGTAAGTTTGCCTGTGATCTTTAACTATAAAGTCAGCTCCAACTCAAGATAACCTAATGTACAATCAAAGTGTTGCTTGGTCTTGAACTATCTCCATGGATATTGCTATCCTCAAGTCCATTGGTCAGGTCGTGTGTCTCTTGAGTGACTTCCAACCTAAGGAGCTCATCTTCCAGCACTATAGTGCTGCTGTTTCTGTTAGGAGTCATCAAGTTGAATACGACTCATAGTGACTCTATGAACAAAGGATCTGAACCCTGTTCCATCCTGCACCATCCCCACACTTCCTGACACACAAAAGCCCATTGCAGTAGTCACCATGTCAATCCATTTAGTTGAGGGTCTTCCCCTCCTTTGCCGACCCTCCACCCTTCCCAGCATGATGTCTTTCTTCAAGGAATAAACCTAGTAACATGCCAAAGAATGTGAGGTAAAGCCTCATCATTCTTGCCTCCAAATAGCACTCCAGATGCTCCCTCTCCAAGACATATCTGTTTGTTCTCTTGCCCATCCATGGGATATTCAGTGCTCTTCTCCAACACCACAACTCAAAGGCGTCAATTCTTTTTCTATCATCTTTATTCATTGTCCAGCTCTCAGATGCACAGCAAGTGATTGGAAAGACTGTGACCTGAGTCAGATGTACCTTAGTCCTCAAACTGATATTGTTACACCAAATAATTTTGAGAGGTCCCTAACTGCAGATTTTTCCAGTGTAATGGGTCTCCTAATTCCCTGACTGCTGGTACCATGGGTATTAATTGTGGATCCAAGCAAGCTGAAGCTGTTGGCAGTTTCAATCTCCTCTCCATCCATCATGATGTTGCCTGTTGTTCCAGAATCTTTGTTTTCTTGACAGTGAGACGCAATCTATACCAATGGCTACATTTCTTGATCTTCTGCAATAAGTGTTTCAAGTTCTCCTCACGTTTAGCAAGCAAAGTTGTGTCATCTGCATAACATAGGCTATTGATAAGTCTCTCTTCAATCCTGATACCATGCTATGCTACATAGAGTCAGCTTCTCAAATAATTTGCTCAGCATACAGATTGAATAGGTATGGAGAGAGAATACAACCCTAACACACTCCCTTTCTCTCTTCTCACAACAGCCTCTTAGTCCAGGTTTAGGTTTTTGTAATGCACAATCAAGCACTCTGGGACTACCATTCTTCTCAATGTCAGCCACGACTTCTTATGATCCACACAGTCAAATACCTCTGCATAGTCCATAAAGCACAAATAGACATTCTTCGTGTATTCTCTACTTTCAGCCAGGATCCTAATGACATCCTTGGTGCCACAGTCTCTTCTAAATCCTGCTTGATCTTGTGGCAGTTTCCTATATATGTACTCTTCTAACTATTTTTTAATTATTTTCAGCAGTATTTTGCTTGCATATGGCATTAAGGATATTGTTTGACAGTTTCCACATTCAGTGGGATCACCTTTCTTGGAAATGAGAACAAATATGGTCCACAGAGTTGTAACTGAATAATATTCATGTAGATCACCAGGGCTTTACTCCTATTCTCTGTTTGTCCCCTTGATAAGTAGTCTCAAAAATAGCCTCCATTGACCATCTCTTCTGGTTGTAATGATTTTGTGTAATTCCTTCCTCTTTGCTTAAGATAGACCTTCTGACTCATTTTTAATAAATGTTGCTGTTGTTATTTACCTTCAAATCAGATCCAATTCATAGCTGACCCTCCAGAGGGTTTTCAGAGGTAGTAAATCAAATGGGAGGAAATTTTCACCTTTCTCCCATGTCCAATAAATAGAGTACAATAAAAGCGATGGATATAATTTATTTTGTGTCCCATTGAGTGGAAACTGATCCATAGCGTATTCCCCAGCAGGTTTTCAGAGGCAGTTAATCTCACAGAAGGTGATTGTCCATCTTTTTCCTGTGGATCAGCTGGTGGATTTGAACTGTTTGCCTCTTTGTTGGTGGCCAAATTCCTTACCACTAAGCCATCAGAGCTCAACAGGTGTCATCTCTGATAATAGAGTACAAAAAGACTATGACTTTGACCAACCATTCTGTTTCTTCCTGTCAGCACTCCCACCCTGAGGGAAGGATGTTAGCTGTCATGTTGTAAGAAATCCTATGGAGAGGCACATGATACGAAACTGATGTCTCCAGCCAAGTACCAGCAAAAACTCTTAGCCTGCCAACATGAGTGAGTTTGGAAGCAGATGCTCCAGTATCCTCATTGAATGAGTGTGGGCCAACAACACCATAACTGAATTCTTGTGAGAAATCCTGAGGTACCAGCTATCTGAAAAATTGCCAAGATTATATTTAGAAACCACAAGAGCATGCATTTATTGTTTTAACACATAGATTTGAGATTACTTTGTTATATAACAGTATATAAATTAATGCCATGCATATACAGGATAGGGACCTCTTCACCAAACACCATGACCTACTAACATTGAAAAATATACCCATTATTGTTATTGTTGTTATGTGCTGTCAAGTGGACTAAGATTCATAGTGACCCTATGAATAACAGCTCTGACCCTTGCCCTATCCTGAGCTGTCTGTGATACACCTGCCTCCATTGCCACAGTCACTGTGCCAAACCATCTCCTCCAGGGTCTTCCTGTGCTCTGCTGACCTTCCAAGCATGATGTCCTTCTCCAAGGACTGCTCATTCCTGGCAACATGCCCAAAGTATGTGAGACAGAGCTTCAAAATCCTTGCCTCCAAGGAGCAGCCTAGTTTCATTCTCTCCAGGACAGAACTGTTTTGCTCTTGGTAGTCCATGTTGTTGTTGTTGTTATGTGCCATTGAGTCACTTGCGACTCATAGCAACCCTATGTACAAGAGCCCTAAACGCCATTCTATCCTGTGCCAACCTCGTGGTAGTCCATACGGCGTTCAATACTGTTTTTAAGCACCACATATCTAGGTAAGGCTCTTTAGACTGAATGTAGGTAGCTCTGGTGGCCTAGTGGCAAGACGCTGTACTGCAATCACAAAGGCATATGCTTTGAGACCACCAGCTGCTCCAAGGGAGCAGGATGGGCAATCTCCTCCTGCCTCTGAAAACCTGCGTGAACATCAGCTATGGATTGGTTCCAGCTATGGATTGGTTCCAACTCTCTGGTACACAACAAAAACAAGATTGAATATGTATTAACTTTCAAAACATAAAAGGTAACCCTAGTGGATGAGGAATCACACTGCTAACCCTAAGGCCTCCACTTCCTAGACAGCATGCCTCTGGAAACTCTAAGAACTTGGAGAAGTGATGATAGTCATAGAAAGGCTTCAGGTCTTTTGTTCATGGGGTTGACAGCAATCAACAACAACAACAACTTTAAAGCAGGTGGTCTGGATCCGTCACCTACTCCATAAGAGGAAGAAGAGCAATATCCTCTTGTGTAATTTACAGCCTCTGAAAACATGCTGGACAGTCAGCTACGAACTGGTTCTGACTCAATGGCAATGAGAGAGAGTTGTAAGCAGCAAAAAAATGTAAGCTGTCACATGGCTGCATCATGAATGGGTCTCCAACTTGTAAGAAACTTTAAAGGCATGCATTATTTAGAGGAGAAGGGCTTTGTGTAAACACATTGTTGCTGGTTATATTATCCTACAGTTACTTATAAGATGAAACTTGCTGAAGATCAAGTTCAAGTGAACCTTGTCTGTTACTGTAGACGTGCTTACTCTCTGTGTTATATTTTTCAGTTGCCATCATCATGTTAATTCTAAAGTCTCCTTTTTCCATTGACAAGAACAATTTCTTTACCTTCCGTTTACCTTATTCAATGAATAAAAAGTTGAGTAATCGAAGAAGAAGAAGCTGGGAGGGGAAAAAAAATCCCATGAATGTTTTTCTCTAGAGTCCTGAATTTGCATGTCAATTTTGAAGGATTAGCACTGGAGTCTTGGTTACTTTTTGAGGTTTTTTCCTCTCCCGTAATTTCACAGAAGCACTAAAAGAAAATACTTGGAGGCTCTAGAATGTCTCAGCTACTCTCAAACACCTTTCATATAAGACAATATTCTCCCTGGCTCACTACTTTATCCCCATCCGCCACGCCTGCAAAGGAGTTCTGGTGGGTTAGTGCTAAGGAGTTACAGTGCCAATCGAAAAGCACATGATTCAAATCCACCAGCTGCTCATGGAAGAAAGATAGGCACGCTCCTCCTGTGTGATTTACTGCCTCAGAGAACACACTGGAGGGTGAGTTCTGTCTCGGCAGTGCATAACAATGCCAGCCATGTCAGCCTCCCGGTAAGTACACTGGGATTACTAAAACCCCTGCAAAGTGATCATTAGAAAAGTGGAATTTAAAAAAAAAAAAAAAAAGAAAAGTGGAATTTGGTTTAAGTGCTAAGGAAATTCTGATTTGTAAACAATAATTCACTGGTTCACTGGAGCCCCAATCTCTTCAAATTAACCATGACGAAACATCACTTAAGTGTACAAAATTTAGAAAGTCATTTTAATGTCAAAAGGTCAAATGTTCAAAAGCATATCATAGCCTCACTAGACAGTGAGGCATTTCTTTCTTTCTTCCTACCCCCCCCCACTGTGTAAATAGAACAAAGTTCTCACCAATAAATATAATCATTTTGTATAAACAGACTCCTAGGCAGTGGAGGGCAACCCTTCATGAATTCTTTTGCGATGGCTCTGACTTGTCAGGATGTCAACCCATGCTGAGTTTACTATTCAGGCCAGATTATTACCAAGCAATTGGAGCGATCAAATTCCCACAGCCAATTTTCTATAAAAATCCCAAGTAATTGAAATGGACGAAAGGTACACAGTAAAAGTCAAGAGTGAATAATTTAGCACAGTAGCTGCCTACAGACTCTGAGGCCACACATTCAAGGCATTTTATTTGAAAATTGACCAAGCTCTTCCTGTCTCCAGGGCATCCCAGCCTCAATCCATCTATCAAATCCAGGACAAGGAGTGTAGTTAATCTGAGAGCCAGAGGGGTTCACTATGAACCCTTCTCTGGTACTTGGAAGATCTTGTGAATGCCATTTTATTGCATTTTCTCTTTTTCTCCTCAAATGTGAATAGTGATATTGGTGTGTGGAGTCATGCATTGCTTAAGCCCATGATAAATTCTGTGAAATGGGATGATATTTTAATTGAATGTTTGTTGTACAAATACCATATTATATACAGGCAGTCCCCAGATGACTAATGGGTTCTATTCTCATGCCTGTCTTTAAGTTAAATTTGCATGTAAGTGGGAACAGAATAGGAACAGTTCATATTTAACATCAGTCAAATGTTTGTCTTAGTATAAAATATACCAAGAAATAGTATAAAGTGTAAAGAAACACATCCAGCTACACAATGACATCTCTGACATTATCTTGCTTTGATGTATGTTGCAAAGTAGAACCCATTTACTATTACAAGTCACAACATTATTGCTGTTGTTATATGCCATCAAGTCAAAACTGACTTATAACTGACCCTCTGGTGGATTTTCAGAAACAGAAAATCACACAGGAGGAGATTACTCATATTTCACAGGAGGAGATTACTCATACTTCACAAGAGGAGGTTATTCATATTTCTCCTTTGGAATTCTTGCTGTACTTGATCTTACCACCTTTGGCTTGGTGGTATATCCTCTTATCACAAGGCAACAAGAACTTCTATAAACCATTGTAAGTATGTTGAATTTTTTACATAAGAGGCTTTTATGGGGTTTGGATCAAAAACATATATACATCCAAACATTGCCTGAATGGATGTTGTGTGGTGTGTGATTGTCCTTGGTATCCCTCTAAAGGCCATTACTAAGAGACGTCAAAACTGATTGCAATGGTCACTGCATGAGGGTGCTAGGCCTATTCCCTGGTTCGATAGATTTCCACCAAAGGATAGGCCTGTCTGCTATGAATAGGGATAGTCTCATCGCTATTTTAGAAAACTGGTCTCAAAACTTGATTAAAGCTGGCATTTTTCATTTTCCCCTACTATGTTGGGGAATGAATGGTTGAGGTTGTTAACAATTTCAACTTGCTCAGCTATGCAATCAAATAAAATTTTTTTGCACCAACAGTGCAAAAATTAAAAAAAATATGATGAATTGCTTTGGGAAAATCTGCTGTCAGGTACTACAGAATACTAAAATGCAATGATGTCAGTCCTGACACTAAGATGTGCCTGATCCAGGCCATGGTCTTTGCTCACCATGCATCAGAGAGCTGGGCAATGACTAAGAATTGCAGAAGAAAAATCAATGCCATTGAGTTGTGGTGCTGCAGAAGAGTTTTGAACTGCTAAGAAAACAAACAGGTCTGTCTTGAAGAGGGTGAAACCAAGTTTCTCCTGAAGGCAAGAATTTTGAAGCTCTGTCTCACTTATTCTGGGCACATGGCCAGGAGGGACCAGTCCTTAGAGAAGGACATCATGCTTGGAAAGATAGAGGGACAACATAAGACAGGAAGATCTCAAATAAGATGGATTGACACAGTAACTGGGGTAACAAGGGTAGATGTTTTGGAGTCAGAGAGATTGTCTCAGGATAGGACAGGCTTCAGAACGATTGTACATAGGGTCGCTATGAGTAGCAAGCAACTCAATGGCACACAACTAAATAAAACAGATCTGTCCTGGAAAGAGTGAAACCCAGCTGCTCCTTAGAGCCAAGGATTTTAAAACTTTGTCTCACATAATTAGAGCATGTTGCCAGGAGGCACCAGTCCTTGAAGAAGGGCATCATGTTTGGTAAGGTCATTGCAGAAGAGGAAGATCCTGAAAGAGAGATTGACACGGTGACTATGGCAATGGTAGTGGACATTTTGGAGACGGTGAGATTGGCTCAAAATAGAGCAGGGCTCAGAACTATTGTTCA
Organism: Elephantulus edwardii; assembly: GCF_000299155.1. Lineage (NCBI taxonomy): Eukaryota > Metazoa > Chordata > Mammalia > Macroscelidea > Macroscelididae > Elephantulus > Elephantulus edwardii. The sequence continues at coordinate 12,230,217 of NW_006399829.1, forward strand.
CAGGGTCACTATGAGTCTTAGTCTACTCGATGGTGCATAACAACAACAACTATACAGGGCTTTCTGCTGGCTTACTGGGCAAGGAGTTGTGCTGTCAATCAAGACAGGAACTTTGAATCCACCAGCTATTCCATGGGAGAAGGATGGGCAATCTCCCCACCATGCAACTTACAGCTTCTGAAAACTCACTGGTGGTTCAACTAAGAGCCAGTTCTTACTTAACAGCGTATCAGAACAATAACTACTAAATGTTGTTGTTATGTGCCGTTGAATCTCTTGCCACTCATTGCAACCCTATGTACAACAGCTCTAAACTCTGCTTTGTCCTGTGCCAATCTCACTGTCTCCGATGTACCCACCCCAATTACCCAAGTCACTGAATCAATCCACCTCATAGAGGGTCTTCCTTTCCTGCACTGACCCTCCACCCTCCCAAGCATGATGGCCTTCTCCAAGGACTGGTCCCTCCTTGCAACATGTCCAAAATATGTCAGATGAAGCCCCAGAATCCGTGCCTCCAAGGAGCAGCCTGGTTTAACCCTCTACAGGATGAACCTGTTCATTTTCTTAGCAGTCCATGGTACTTTCAATACTCTTCTCCAGCACCACAGCTCAAAGGCATCAATTCTCGTTCTATCCTCCGTAGTCATTGTCCAGCTCTCTGACACATAACAAGTGATTGCAAAGACCACGGCCTGTATCAGGCACACCTTAATTTCCAGAGTGGCACCATTGCTCTTCAGACATTGGAGAGGTCCCTAACAG
>NW_006399829.1:12231081-12232161 GCF_000299155.1 Elephantulus edwardii
ACTTGAGTTGCTTCCTTTTTGTTGCTTCCATATATGTTGACTGTGGATCCAGGTTAAAGTGAAATCCTTGACAATTTCAAATGCTGGTTCAATTTTGAGGGCTTTTGATTTTTCTGTGTTTAGGCATAATTCATACTATAACTTTGTTGCTGCTGTTGTTGTTGTTATGTACCATGGAACCAGAAATGGCTCATAGCCGACCCTCCACCAGATTTTCTGAAGCTGTAAATCACATGGGAGGAGATTGATAATCAGTCAATTTAAACCACCTTCCTTTGGCATGGTAGTTCAACTCCTTAGCACTAAGTCACCAGAGCTCCCTCTTGTAGACTTTGTTGTTGTTAAAATGCCATCAAGCTGCCTGTGACTCATAGTAACCCTTATGCACTGTAGCTCTGAATCCTGTCTTGTCATGAGCCAATCTATCTCTGACACCCTTCACCCCATTACTCCAATCACTGTGTCAGTCCATTTCCTCCAAGCTCTTCCTAGTCTGTGCTGTCTCTCCAACCTGCCAAGTATGATATCCTTCTCCAAGGACTGGTCTCGCATGGTAATATGCCCAAAGTATGTAGGATGGAGCTTCAAAATCCTTGCCTCCAAGGAGAAACTTGGATTCACCCTCTCTAAGACAGACCTATCTATTCTCTTTGTCTTTGTATGCTCACTACTCTTCTCAAGCTCTATCAAAGGCATCAATTCTTCTTATCCTTAGTCATTGTCCAGCTCTCTGATGCATAGCAAGTAATTGTGAAGACCATGACCTGGATCAGGCACTCTTTAGTCTCTAGACTGACCTTATTGCTTTTCAATTCTCTGGAGAGGTCCTTCCCTGACACCAGATTTTCTCAGTATAATTCATCTTTTGATTTTTTGAATTCTGGTTCCAAGAGTGTTGATTATGAACCCGAATAGGATGAAATTGTTAGCAACCTCAATCTCTTCTCCATCTATCGTAGTGCCACCAATTGGTCCAGTGGTGGGAATCTTTGTCTTCTTGATGTTGAGCTTCAGTCCATATTGAAGACTACAGTCCTTGACCTTCTGCAGCAAGTGCTTCAGGTCCTCCTCAGTTTCAGC
>NW_006399829.1:12240185-12295854 GCF_000299155.1 Elephantulus edwardii
CAGATTGTTGATGAATCTCCCACCAATTCTGATGCCACATTTCTCCTCATACAGCCCAGCCCCTTGGATAATCTATTCTGCATATAGGTTGAAAAGGTTAGGGATTCTCACAGCTTTGAGTGGGGTGTGGAGTAAATGCAAAGTATCCGGGTGAAAAGACAGAGTAATGATGAACAAGGCCTAATGGTGATTAATTTTATAAAACATAATGCATAAGAATACCAGTTCAGACAAGAGTCTCATAACGAAAGTTTACAGAATATTCCTGGGTATCTGGAGGGAAAAAAGACTGATAACTCAATTATAAAACAGGCAAAAGACATGGAAAGACTTCTCACAGAGGAAGACATTCAGATGGCCAACGGACACATGAAGAAATACTAAAAATCACTGGCAATAAAAGAGATGCAAATCAAAACCAAAATGAGATACCATCTCACTCCATAGCAGTGGCAAAGTTTAATAGCACAGCAAGTAATAAATATTGGAAAGGATGTGGTGAGATAGGAACTCTTATACATTGTTGGTGGAATTGTACAAAGGTACAACCATTATGGAAGGCAGTTTGGCACTTCCTTAAAAAGCTGAACATAGGGTGCAGCCACTGTGGAAGGCAGTATGGTGCTTTCTCAACAAGTTGCAAGTAGAGATACCATTTGACCCAGCAATTCCACTACTGGGAATATACCCCAAAGAGACCATAACTGACATCCAAGCAGATATATGCACACCCATGTTTACTGTGGCTTTGTTCACGATAGCAAGGAGTTGGAAACAACCTAAGTGCCCATCAACAAACGAATGAATAGAGAAGCTGTGGTATAGTCACACAATGGAATACTATGCTGCTTTGAAAAACAAGGAATTCATGCAATATTATTCAAAATGGGTGACCCTGGAGGACCTTATGCTGAGTGAAGTATCTCAGTCGCAAAAGAACAAATACAGCATGGTGCCACTGTTGTAAAACAGGACTGACATCGGGGTTGGGAGGAAACTGAGAAAGATGTGTTCAATAATGTATACTGCATTGAAACAGATGAGGGAGAAAGAAAACTGTTTAAAAGGGATATGTGATTAGGTATTTTTGTCATGACAGGAGTCCAGAGTGAAGGCTGCATAGTGGAGTGGACCTGGGAGAGGGTTTGTAAAACAGTGAAAGAATTTTTCTTTTACTTTTCCAAGAGGATAGCATACTAGGGGGAGGATTGGGAGGAGAGAAAAGGGCAAAAATGAATAAATGGAAACCCAAAGTCTCTGTAAATTTTCATTGAAATTAGTAATAAATTTAAAATAAAAATGCTGAACATAGAAATTCTGTATGATCCAGCTATTCCACTGCTTGGAAAATACCCTAAGAAAATTATAACTGAGGCACAAACAGAGACTTGTCCACCAATGTTCATAGCAACTTTATTCACTTTCACATGAGCATGGAAAACATGCTACCTAAGAATGATTATACAAAAAACATTGTGGATTAAGAACAGTGTGAAATACAATGCATACAAACTTTGTAAACAAATCAATAAAAACATAAATAAAATCAAAGGAAAAATGAATTCCTTATAACCTTAAACACTTTAATGGGTTCAGCACACTGGATTGCTAATATGAAGGTTTGCAGTTTGAATCTACTAGCTCCTCTGTGGGAAAAGATGGATAGTCTCCTTGTTTCTTGTTTAAAGATGTACAACCTCAGAGACATCATGGAAGATCACTAGACACAACACGGGCTTGGTGGCTTGATGGCAGTGGATTTGTTTTTGTAGCCTTAGACACAAGAATGATGAGACCTCATGTCACATACTTTGGGGTTGTTATGAATATTAGGAGGGATCAGACCCTGGAGAAGAATATCATACTTGAAAAAGCAGTGGCTCAATGAAAAAGATGAATTTGACATAGTAACTGAAGTAAAGAGTGGAAACATGGCAGTGACTATAAGCGTGGCCTGCAACTGGGCAGTATTTTTTTCTTTTGTGTAGATGGTGGCTATAAGTCAGAGCTGACTCAATGGCACCCAACAATTGCAATAATATTCCCAGAAGTAGGATGCCTGTTGATGCCATAATTTGGTGCTCAACCTTTAACTAAAAGCTTGGTGTTTTGAATTCTCCAGCCTGCTCCGTAGGAAAAGGGTATGGTGATCTGCCTCCACAAAGATTACACCCTTAGGAGATGGAGTTTGTTCACTCATCATAATGCTCTCAAGACTCTCCCATGTTATATGGCATTTTCAAAATTATTGCTTCTGAGTGCTATATAGAATTCCATCATGTGAATGTACTTCATAAGACCATTATTGTAAATATGGAAGGATTACTAGTAAGATGTGTACAAAAATCCGAAGAGGAAAGGGGTGGGTGGAAAGGGTGAGCGTGGGGAGGAAGAAAAAAGATTACAGTCTGGGGAACAAACACTTTGGAGCAGTTATGCTCTCTTTTCTGTTGTTTATCTCTTCCCCTCCCCTTTTTTTTATTCTTTTATATTATATTGGTTTACTCACAAAGTTCATAGACATTCTATTTCATACTGTTCTTCATTCATATTGCGTTTCATAAAATCATATCCATATGCATTGTGTTTTACAATATCAATCATCATTGGACCTTGCCCATCATTAGTCAATCTTTTCAGGCTCTGTTTTAATAGTGTTACTATGAATTTGAGTATATTCTTGTGGCCTGACTAAATCTCCAGATTCTGGAAGGTGGGAACTCTTATTTTGATGGAAGGTCGGGTATGGATTGTTTGGTTGTTTTTATTTCATTCACAATCATGTGTGAGCTGATTTGGTTTGCTGGATTTAGCTAACAATGAGCTGTGGGCTGGAAGCCTCTTGCTTAGAGTCAATCAGGAGCTGGTCCGTGGGCCTTTGTATTTAAAAGTCAGTTGGGCCCTCAGTCTGGTGTTACTTGTGTCTAGGATGAACATTCTTCTAAGTGGTACAGCACTGGTCTGTCAATTTGCAGTACTGAGGTAACTTGGGGTTGCTGTGATGCTGAACGCTGTGCCACCGGTGTGTCAAATGTCATAATGGTTACTCATGGTGGACAGTGTTTCATGGTGTTCCCAGATTAAGACAGTTTTGAAAGCAGGATTGGCATCCACTTCCTAAATAGCATACCTCTGGAAACTCTATTAATCTAGAGAAACAGCAATAATCATAGAACAGGGTTCAGGTCTTCTGTTCATAGGGTTACTACAAGTCATGCACCACTGAACGGCACTTAACAACAACAACAACTACAGCAATGTCTTTTCTGTTGCTTCCTAAACATCTGAACGTTGGATAAGAATGAAAATGACAAAAGAATTGATGCCTTTGAATTATAGTGTTGAAAAAGAGTAGTAAATACACCATGAATTGCCAAAAGAACAATAAATCTGTCTTGAAGGAGGTGCAAGCAGAACTTCTTAGAGGCAAGGATGCTGAAACTTCTCACTTGCTCTGGGCATATTTTTCAGGAGGAACCAATCCTTGGAGAGAGACACAATGCTAGGAAATGTTGGCAATCAGCAAAAGTGAAAAAGGCACTCAATGAAATGAACTGACACCTGAATACCATCATGGACTTGAGCAGGTCAGAGATTATGAGGATGATGCAAGATAAGACAAAGCTTCAATCAGTTGTTCATAAGGTCACTAGGAGTTGTAATCAACTGGACACCAACCAACAACAACAATTATAACAATAGGTTTTAGTTTTCTGTTTTCTTAGTCAGGAGTCTCTATGTGGTGCAAATGGTTAAGATGTCAACTGCTAAGCAAAAGATTGAAAGCTCACTTGGAAACTTCTTGAAAGAGTTTGGCCACATACTTTGAAAAGATCAGACACTGAAAACCCTAACAGAGTACAGTTCTGGACTCACTCCAGGGCAATCTGATTTTCTTTCTAAGCAGAACTAGTTGGGTTTTATAGACACAAGTGGCAGAACACCAACTCAATTTAACCTTAATTTCAGTAAACAAGAAATGTGTTGACCCATGTTGCTGATAATAAACTTACTGACAGAATTAGAACAAAGTTTACTGGGTCTGATATCTGAAAATCGATGACTCGCGCTCGAAACTATGTGTCTTATGGACTGAAGGTGGATGTGGATATTCAATACCAGGAAAGAAGAAAAGGGGGTTGGTATTAATAATTTTATTTGGAAATCAAATAGAAATTGAAATGTTGGGAGTTCTAGTAGCTATTTTAAGGCCCTACAATCCCAGAACAATCATTTTAAAGCCTTGCTAGTCAAGTAAATTCTAAGTCTTGCTTCCTGTCTGCCTCCTCTTCCACCCCAACTAATGATCTGCTTGTCTTTGAAGATGCACTTTCTACCTTATTCTCTTCCTGGAAGGCTGAATGGCTACATCAATGAGCTCCTATGTCCTCTGCCTTTTGGTTGGGTTTAGTCAAGGCGGAGGTCCTATGAATTTATGGCTATTGATGGAGTTAATACAGAGATACAACATGGATGCTTTCCAGAATTTCCCTTGAAGAAATAACCACTTTGCTCATGGGATATTTGTATCTTCTAAACGAAAACTTCTGTATCTCAAGGCCTGAAACCATATTTTGCGTTTCTGCAGCATCTCCTTACCTCCAGCGCTCCCCAGGGCCTATTTCAGTTTTCCACACATAGGATATCCCCAACTAAGGTACTTAATTAGCTATTTTGGGAAGCTACTATGCATCCGAAAGAGGTGGAGTGCTAAAAACATCAGAAAAAAAAAGAAAGAAATGGAAATTGGAAAACTGGATACAATCTTTGCTTTTTATAACTCACTTTTCTTTAAGCCTCCACTGAACTACACCAGTGAAGGAAGGATTCACATGAGCAGTCACTGATCACTCACCAAGTGCCAAGCACTGGATGGGGAGACTGCTGTGATTGTGATGTGTTTCCTGCCCTTAGGGTGCAGGTATGCAGAAGGTTGGCCAAGAAACACAGTGACCTGAATGTGTGACATTTAATGCCTAAATGTGTGATGTCCTGGGAGGGTCTAGGTGTAGAAGAACACTTGGTTTTCATACATATCATCATTACTTTTTTTAAAAAAACTGGGTTTGAAAAAAAACCAACAAAACAACTGGTTCTGATTCCCACCCACTCCCCATCCCATTTGGAATCTGCTTAGTATTTAAATTAAGCTGTGATTTTGGAACAAAGATCAAAGATTGAAGGCGGGATGGTTTGGAAAGCTAGCCAGTGCCAGGGGATTACTGATCAGTATGAAAAGCATTTCTCTTGTATAATCTACAAGCCTCAGGGCATTGATGGCTCTATAGTAGAGACTGGAACTCAACAGCAAGGAAACAAAGATTCTCACCACTTGTCCAATTGGCAGAGTCATCATAGACAGAGAAAAGGTTAAGATTGTTAACAATTTTAGCTTGTTTGGTTTCATAATCAACATTCTTGGCACCAGCAATCAGGAAATCAAAAGATGAACTGCGTTAGGAAAATGTGCTAAGGGACCTTTCCAAAGTGCTAGAGCGCAACAACATTAGTCTAGAGACTAAGGTGCATCTGATCCAAGCAATGGTCTTCACAATTACTTGCTATGCATCAGAGAACTGGATGATGACTAAGGATGACAGAATTGATGCCTTTGAGCTGCCATGCTTGAGAAGAGTACTGAACATACTTTGGACTGCTAAGAGATCAAACAGATCTGTCCAGAGAAGGTGAAACCAAGTTGCTCTTTGGAAGCAAGGATTTTGAAGCTCAGTCTCACATACTTTGGACATGATGCCAGAAGGGGCCAGCCCTTGGAGAGGCACATCATGCTTAGAAGGGTGGAAGGACAGTGCCGGACAGGAAGAACCTGAATGAGATGGATTGACATAGTAACTGGGATAATGGAGGTAAGTGTGTCAGAGACAGTGAGATTAGCTCAGGTTAGACCAGAATCCAGAGCTATCATGCAAAGGGTCACTGTGAGTCACAGGGGACTCGACAGCACAACATTGTTGCTAGGACAGTTCTGGTGGCCTAGTGATAAGAATCTGTGCTGATGAGAGAAGGATGGGCACTCTCCTCTCATGCAATTAACTGCCTCTGAAAACCTGTTAGAGGGTCAGCTACGGTTTGGTTCCAATTCAATGACACATAACAACAACAACATATTACGAGGACAGGTTATTCCTTGGAAAGGGACATCATGCTGGGGAAGGTGGAGGGACAGAGAATGTGAGGAAAACCCTCAACTAGATGGATTACGGGTGACACAGTGATTGCAGCAATCAGCTTGAAGGTGTCAGAAACTGTGAGGATGGCAGAGGATAGGACAGGTTCCAGCTCTGTTGTTCATATGGTCACTATGAGTCATACTCAACTCAGTGGCACCTAACAACAACATGTGGGAGACCTGGCTTCATTGCAAGCCAATGAACCCAGGTTCAGTAACTATCAGTGGAGGTTTGTGTGGTGGTGTGATGGTGAATAGGTTCAGTGGAGCATCCAATCTAAGACAGACTTGGAAGAAAGCATCTGGAAATGCAGCCAGTTAAGTCTTGTGGGTTATAATAGATCCAGTCCCTTTGTACATGGGGTCACCATGATTTAGGATCAAACTATACGGCAACCAATAACACTATCTGCAATGCTTCCCAGAGCTGTCAGAGCTGTTCATGAAAGGAAGTGACTATATGTGACCAATTAGAAAGCAGGCCTGACTTTACACATCAATGAAGTACAGTGATGAAACAAAGGGGTTAAACTATTCAGAAAAAAGCTCCTTGATTATTTCAGTTGCTCAGATGCCCTTCCTCTCTAATAACATAAATAAAATACTCTCTGCTAAACTCAATTTTTGCACAGAAGCTGACACACCCATGGGCATTCGACTTTAATAGCAAGCATCAGAGGGAGCGGATTACTGCCTCATTTGAATTTCTAACTCTGCCAAGAGGACAGAAGACGCCAACTAGAAAAGACCAGGTCATCTATGCTACTTCAGTTGAAACATGGTAATCATTGAAAGTTGCCTTAAGAAATGGAGAGGCAATGTCTTTGTGAGATTAAGAGGGAATTACACTCTGGGGCTCTGGTATGCTCTGGTGTTGTCATTGTTGTTTTATGTCTCGTGGAATCTATCAGGTGGAAATATTTTCCCCTCTGGTGTGAGTGAAACAGAATTAGAGCTGCATTTTCACTTTGAAATGGCATCTCCATGTAGGAAATCACTTCTTTTCCAAGCTCGTGACTTGGTGGCGTTCCAAGAGAACGTGGCTTTAGTTGTTTGCCTCCCTTGAAGATTAACCAAGGCTCATGCCTAGTTGAAAAATCTTCCTTTATTCTGAAATGCATCTCCTAAAGTGGCTTAGTAGATTTATCTTAATGTGGAACCAGACAGAAGTTGTGCTCACTGTTTCTGTGTAAGCACTCTAAGTTGCTCCTGGAGTTCTGGTGGCCAAGTGTGTTATGTTTGTCAGGCTACCCAAAGTGTACCCACTTTAATCCACTAGCTACCTTGCAGGAGAAAGATAGATCCTCCCGTAAAGATTTACAGCCTTGTGAAACACAATGGAGGGTTCTATGACTCAGAACACATTGGCAGTAGTAAGTTGCTCCCTAGAAGGGAATGTATTTTCTTTCCTTTCTTTTTAATAAGGAGGGCATGTTGACTCTGAGAACAAAGAGTCCCCATTCCCACATGGATGGTTGATTTAGAGCAACAGCTCCAGTTGTTCATTCAAGGTATAGCACGGGTACAGGAGGTTCTCTAGAAAGGAATGACAGCCAGGGTCTTGGAAGAGAGTTACCTGAGATGGGCTTAATGCAATGGAAAAACTTACCAAGCAGAAGGAAATAAATGAGGAGAAAAGGGAAGCAACTAAGGGGAGTGCCTGGGGAATCAGAGGGTAGCATGTCAGGGAGTAAGGCTAGGGAGGAGGGTATGCTATTGTTGTTAGGTGCTATCTAGTAGAGGATAACTCACAGCCACTCTATGAACAACATTTCTGAGTCCTGTCCTATCCTCTGCCATCCACACAATCTCTAACACACATGAGCTTATTGCTACAGTCTCTATGTCAATCCATCTCATTGATCTTCTTCTCTTTCATCATTCATCTAGTTCATCTTCTTCTCTTTCATCATTCCTCCACCTTTCCAAGCATGATGTCCCTCTCCAAAGAACAGCCTCTCCTAGGAATATGCCCAAAGGAAGTGTGATGAAGTTTTATCATATTTGTATCTAAGGAGAACTCTGGCTGCACTTTCTCAAAGACATATCTGTTTGCTCTTTTGGTAGCCCATGGGCTATTTAGTATTCTCACAAAGTGTGTATGTGTGTATATGTGTGTAACTTGCCAGTTACACTGCTTAGTCACATTTTCACTTTTGTTTTGGTGGTTTAGACAATGGAGTACATGCACTCAGTAATTAAGTGCCTTTTGTTGTTATTAGGGGTCATTGTCGAGTAGACCCATAGCGACCAATAAACAGTGGTTCTGAATCCTGTCCTATCCCTTTCCATCTTTATACCTCCTGACACATTAGAGTTCATTGAAGCAGTCACTGTGTCTAGGGTCTTCCTCTTCTTCACTGACCCTTCACCTTTCTGAGCATCATGTCGCTCTACAAGGACTAACCCTTCCTAGCAACATGCCTGAAGGATATGATGCGAAGCCTTATCATCTTTGCCTCCAAAGAGCACTCTAGCTGCACCCTTCCTGAGACATATTTATTTATTCTTTTGGCCATCCACTGGGTGTTCAGCACTCTTCTCCAACACCACACCTCAAAGGCATCAATTATTCTTTTGATGTCCTTAATAATTGTCTAGCTCTCAGATGCATAGCAAGTGATGGTCTGAATCAGACATTCTTTAGTCCTCAAACTGGTACCATTACTCCTCTATAATTTGGAGAGGTCTCAAACTACAGATTTTACCAGCTGAATACATCTCCCGATTTCCTGACTGCTGGTATTAACGGTGTTAACTGAAGATCCAAGTAAGATAAAGCTATTGACAGTTTCAATCTTTTCTCTATCTATCATAATGATGCCAATTGCCTAGTGGTAAAAATTTTTGTCTTCTTGACATTGAGACACAATCACTATAGAAGGCTGTATTCTTTAATCTTCTGCATCAAGTGCTTCAAGTCCTCCTCACTTTCAGCAAGCAAGGTTGTGTCATCTACATAATGCAGTTTATTGATGACTCTTCTTCCAATGTTGATGCCACATTCCTTCTCATAGAGTCCAGCTTTTCAAATAATTTGCTCAGGATATAGATTGAAGGTTATTATTGTTGTTATGTGCCGTCGAGCCGCTTACAACTCTTAGCGACCCTACGGACAACAGCCCTAAACTCTGCTCTGTCCTGTGCCAATCTCACTGTCTCTGATACACCCATCCTGATATCCCCATCACTGAATCAATCCACCTCCTAGAGGGCCTTCCCCTCCTCTGTCTGCCCTCCACACTCCCAAGGGTGATGTCCCTCTCCAAGGACCAGTCTCTCCTTACAACATGTCCAAAGTATGTCAGACGAAGCCTCAGAATCCTTGCATCCAAGGAGAATCCTGATTTAACCCTCTACAGGGTGAACCTGTTTGTTTTCTTAGCAGTCCATGGTAATTCAATACTCTTCTCCAGCACCACAGCTCAAAGGCATCAATTCTCCTTCTATCCTCCCTAGTCATTGTCCAACTCTCTGAGCATAACAAGTGATTACAAAGATGATGGCCTGTATCAGATGCACCTTAGTCTCCAGAGAGACACCATTGCTCTTCAGTACTTTGTAGAGGTCCCTAAGAGCAGACTTTCCCATTGCAATACGTCTTTTAATTTCCTGGGTGCTGGTGCCAAGAATGTTGACTGTGGAGCCAAACAAACTAAAGCTCTGAACAATCTCAATCTCTTCACCATCCATCCTGATGCTGCCAATTGGTCCAGTGGTGAGAATCTTTGTCTTCTTGATATTGAGCCTCAATCCATATTGAAGACTGTAGTCCCTGACCCTCTGCAGGAAGCGCTTCAGGTCCTCCTCAGTTTCAGCAAGCAGGGTTGTGTCATCTGCATAACACAGATTGTTGATAGATCTTCCACCAATCCTGATGCCTCTCTCCTCATAGAGCCCAGCCTCTTGGATAATCTGCTCTGCATACAGGTTGAAAAGGTATGGGGACAGGACACATCCCTGGAGTACGCCCTTCTCAATTTTAAACCATGCAGTATTTCCTTGCTCTGTTCTGATGACTGCCTCTTGGTCCAAGTATATGTTTCACATTAACACAATCAGGTGTTCTGGGATTTCCGTTCTTCTCAGAGTCAGACATAGTTTGTTATGATCCACACAGTCAAACGCCTTTGCATAATTAATGAAACACAGATAGCCATTCCTCTGGTACTCCGTGCTTTCAGCTAAGATCCATCTAACATCAGCTACAATATCGCTAGTACCACAACCCCTTCTAAACCCAGCCTGGACTTCTGGCAGTTCTCTGCTGATGTGCTGTTCCAGTCGTTTTTAGATAATCTTCAGTATAACCTTGCTTGCATGTGAAATCATTGAGATTGTTCTATAGTTTCCACACTCTATTGGGTCACCTTTCTTTAGAATGGGAACAAATATAGATCTCTTCCAGTCAGTTGGCCAAGTGGTTGTTCTCCAGATTTCTTGGCACAACTTGGTGAGCATGTCCAGGGCAGCATCTGTTAACTGAAATATGTCAATTGATATACCATCTATTCCTGGGGCCTTATTTTTTGCTATTTTCTTCAAAGCAGCTTGAACTTCTTCCTACATCACCATAAGATCTTGCTCAAATCACAGATTGAATAGGTATGGATAAAGAATACAACCTTGCCACACTCCCTTCTTAGTTTTAAGCCATGTTGTGTGAATGGGTGGAGAAAAAGAGGGAGACCATCATTGAGATGGATTGATGCAGTGACTGAGGTGATGAAAGTAGGTGTATCAGAGACATTAAATTTGGCACAGGATAGAGCAGGTTTCAGGGCTGTTGTCCAAAGGGTTGCTATGAGTCGCAAGCGACTCGACAGCAAATAACAACTCTGTTCACACAACAGCCTCCTGGCCTAGTAATTAGGTTTCACATGAACACAATTAAGTGCTCTGGGATTCCCATTCTTCTCAATGTTAGCCATAATTTGTTGTGGTCCACACAGTCAAATGCCTTTGCATAGTCAATAAGACACAAATAGACCTTTCTCTGGTATTTTTTACTTCCAGCAAGGCTCCATCTAACATAAGCAGTGATATCTCTGGTGCAACAGCCTAGAATATTGAAAAGTCAAAACAAAGGGAAAACATGCTGACATAAAAAATCTGAACAGAAAATTTCAAAGAACAGCTCAAGAAGACAAAGCAAATTATTATAATGAAATGTGCAGAGAGCTGGAATTGGAAAATAAAAAAGGAAAAACTAGATCTATATTTCTCAAGCTGAGAGAACTGAAAAACAAATATAAGCCTCAAGTCTCAATACGGAAAGATGTTACGGTGGCCTAGTGGTAAGAACCTGCACTGCAGTTGCAAAAACATGTGGTTTAAATCCACCAGCTGCTCCATGGGAGAAGGATGACAATCTCCTTCCATGGGATTACTGCCTCTCAAAGCCCACTGGAGGGTCAGCTATGGGTCGGTTCCTATTCAATGTTACACAACAACACATGGGTAATATATTGAATGGCATGTTGTTGTTCTTAAGTGCCATCGAGCTGTAGATGATTCATGGAGAACCTATGAAAAAAAGACCTGACCATTTGGATAACTTTCATCCTCTCTCCAGGTTCATAGGGTTTCCAGAGGCAAGCTATTTCAGAAGTGGATCCCACTGCTGCTTCCAAACTTGTTTTAATTGGGGAGCTCCACCAGACACTGTCCACCATGGGTAACCATTATAGCTTTTGACACATCATTGACAGAGTGTTTAGCATCACAGCAACCATTAGTTACCTCTGTACAGCAAATGGACAGACAAATGCTATACTGCTTAGAAGAATGTATTGAATAATATATTGAATGACCTAGAAAGCATCAAAAGAAGATGGAGGGAAGACACAGAGTCACTGTACCAGAAAGAGCTAAGTGACACTGAAAATTTTCAGGAAGAACTATATGAGCAGGAGCCAATGGTAATTAATAAGGAAGTGGGAGCTGCATTGAAGGCATTGAAAAGAAATAAGGCCCTAGGTGTCAATGGGGTACCAATTGGCTTGTTTTAATCAAGAGGTTCAGCCCTTGATACACTCACCAGTCTACACCAGAAAATTTGATTTGGAGGACAGTTATCTAGCCAATGAATTGAAAGAGGTCCGTATTTGTTCCCATTCCAAAGAAAGGTGATCCAACAGAATGTGAAAACTATCAAACAATATCATTATTATCAAATGCAAGTAAAATACAGTTGAAGATCATTCAAACATGGCTAGAACAGTACATAGACAGGGAACTTCCAGAAGTTCAGGCAGGATCTACTTTTTAAAGATACTAAAAAAATAAAAAACAGAAAAGTCAACCTTGAGTCAACACTAAAGTCACACAATTCGTTATGTGAGAGCTGTGTCCCACAGTGTACACGTTCTAGCAGCAGGGATTGTGATTACTTAAGAATGAAGGCAAAATACTCTATTTTCTTTCAGCTTATTTATATTCATTTTTTTCAAATGAGTTCCAAGTTGCTATGGTATAAATACATAATAAGTTGTTTGGATACAGCTGCTCAGTAACAACTTCTAGGCATTTGTTTTGTCTAGGGACACTAGGGAAAAATTACCAAGACACAGAACATGCTGTGAACAAAGAAAGCTTGGGAATCTCTGCCCAGAGTGTCCAAAATTCAGATTCCTTTGATTTTGTTGCTTTGCATCTGTAAAGGGCTGCTATATAAAAGTCTCTTGCAGAGAAATCTCACTAGAGCAGAAGAAAGGATGAGGGCAGGGCCTACTCCCTCCTTTGAAGACCCTACCTGGCAAGTGCGTGTCTTGCATATGTTCAAAATCTACTGGCTATACTTTATCAAAGGAGACAGGGAAATTGCACTCCAGGTGGCCATGTAAGGAGAGGCCAGAGCTTGAGGATGAACATCATGCTTGGAAGGGTAGAAGGTCAGAACAAGAGAGGAGAACCCTTGAAGAGATGGATTGTGACATTAAGCATAACAATGAGCTAATATTTGTTGGAGACAGTGAGGATGGCACAGGATGGGGCAAGGCTCAATGCTGCTGTGCATAGGGTTGCTATGAGATGCATTTAACACCAACGTGCTTAAAGTGCAAGAATTGTTTTTGTCAGCTGCTGTCAAGTTGAGTTTGACTCAAGTTGACTTTGACAACCTTATGCACAACCTAACACCACATTGTTCATTTTTAGCACCCTCTCAAATGCCAGCATGTTCTAGTCCATTGCTGAGATTAGAATGTCAATCCATCTCACCAAGGCTACCCTCAGCCTTCTTTGTCCCTCTGTTTTACTTCTTCCTTCAGTGCTTGATTCCTACTGATGGCAGAGCCCAACAAACAAAGTCTGACAGTGTTCTGTTGCAATTCATATGGTTTTTCATTGACTGCTTTTTGAAACTAAATTGCTAGGCCTTTCTTTTTACTCTGTCTTTGTCTGGAAGCCCCACTGAAACCTGTGCCCCATTGGTGACCCTGGGGTGGGTATTGAAACGCAGGTCACACAGTTTTCAGCATCACAATGATAGGTGAGTTACCACAGTGCCATGAGCTGTGAAATGGTAGTGATGGTGGCAAGGTTTTATTAGTGTTCACAAAGCAAGAGGATGGACATGAGGGACAGCTTGATACCTCTGCCACAGACCACATGCACGGACAGCAAAGGTACTTAATTCTTGGACTTTTAGAACATATTAATATGTTGTTGTTGTTGTTGTTGTTATGTGCCATTGAGTCTCCTGCAACTCATCAGGAGCCTATGTACAACAGCCCTGAACTCTGTTCTATGCTTTGCCAATCCCACCATCTCCAACACACCTGCCCCCATTACCCCAGTCACTGAATCAATCCATCTCATTGAGGGTCTTCCTCTCCTGCGCTGTCCCTCCACCCTCCCAAGCATGACGTCCCTCTCCAAGGACTGGTCCCTCCTTGCAACATGTCAAAAGTTTGTCAGATGAAGCTTCAGAATCCTTGCCTCCAAGGAACAGCCCAGCTTCACCCTCTCCAGGAAAAAACTGTTCATTTTCTTAGTAGTCCATGGTATATTCAATACTCTTCTCCAACACCACAGCTCAAAGGCATCAATTCTCCTTTTATCATGCCTAGTCACCATTCAGCTCTCTAATGCATAGCAAGTGATTGCAAAGAACATGGCATGTATCAGGTGCACCTTAGTCTCCAGACTGACACCCTTGCATGTCATATAATCAATAATAATAATAATAATACCCACTGCTGAATATTCCATGGACTACCAAAAGAATTAAAGGTATGTTTTGGGAAAAGTGCAGCCAGAGGGCTCACTGAAGGGCAAGGATGATGCAACTTCACTTTATATACTGTGGACATGTTACCAGGAGGGGTTGTTCCTCAGAAAGGAATATCATGCTTGGAAAGGTAGAGGGTCAACAACAGAGTGGAAGCTCCCCAGTTAGGTTGATTGATATAGTGACTGCAGCCAAGGGCTCGAGTGTATCAGAAATGATGAGGATGGCACAGGATACGACAGGGCCAGGTCATTTCTTCCTAGGGTCACTGTAAGTTGTACTTGACTTGATGGCACCTAACAACAACAACAACATTGACTCAGGGAACTCTGGTGGCTTAGCAGTGAAGAATTGTTCTGCCAACCCAAAGATGCACAGTTCAAATCCACCTGCTGCTCCATGGGGAAAAGGTGGACAATGTCCTGTATGATTCACCGTCTTGAAAATCCACTGGAGGGCTGGTTCTGACTTGATAGTATACAACAACAACAAAGTCACAGTAAGAGTAGAAGTGCCTTAAAGTGTTCCCAAGGCTATAAATCTTTAAGGAAGCAGATTGTCACATTGTTTTCCCCCAATGGAGTAATTGGTGAGTTGGAGATACTGGCATTTTTATCAGCAGTAAGTACTTAACTACTATGCCACCAAGGTCCTCTAAAGTAATAATAATAATCTTTAAATGCATGTGGTTCAAATCCACCAGTTGCTTCATGGGAGAAAGATGGGCAGTCTCCTCCTGTGTAAGTTACTGCTTCTGAAAATGCACTGCAAGGTCAGCTATGAGTCAGTTCCAACTCAATGAAACACAACAAGTGACACAAAGGAAGAAAGTAGGTTTGGGGAGCAATCAAATGCTCAAGAAAAGAGTTTCAACAGCGGTAGCACTGATAAGGATCCCTTCCTTTGTTATAGTTGTGACACAGATAACTAAGTCAGGACATTACTCCTCTGTATCATGTTCTCCTTCCTGCCTTGGCTTCCCCTGTCTTGATATTAGCATCCCAGAGAGGTGCTGTGGCAAAGCCACGTGCTCCCTCCCTTTACCCTCACTGCTCCTGGCTTCCTCACAGTGCTGCAGATAGAGTTACCAATGAAGGATTTGAGGGTAAGTTAAGTTGAACACACACTTAACTATTTGAGGACACTGGTGGTTCAGCGGTAGAATCCTCTCCTTCCATGAGAAAACGACTCCTTTACCTGCAGTGTACCTCATATGCAGCCACCACCAACAGGTCAGTGGAAATTTGCCAGTTGCTATGATGATGAACAGGTTACTGTGGAGCTTCCAGACTGAGACAGACTAGAAAGAAAAACCTGACAATCTACTTTTGAAAAAGTCGCTAATGAAAGTTCTGTTAAGCCAATAATCTGTTCTTTTTGTAGATGGAGTCGCCATGGGTCCAACCCGATAGTACTTAACTACAACAGCAAAAAGAAACTACAGTGCAGGAGGAAAATGCAAAACATGCCATTAAATTTGACTATTTCCAGAGTCCACGGGAAAGAAAAATAGCAACATTTATACCTCGTCCCTAAATGTGCTTCCCAATCTTGTGTGCTATGCGGCTCTATTTTTCTCTGAGGGAAAGGATTCCCTTTAAGAACTTATTCTGCCTGCACTGGGTTGCCTTCCACTGGATGGTAGGAAGCATTACTGTGTGTTATTGTGCTGCTGCTCTGGTGGGTAAGGAGGATCCAGTCCAGCAGTTGTTCTGTTAGGAGGCTCATCCTAGACTCGGGACAACCGCACAGCTTATCTCTTACGTTAAGGACTCTCCCAGGGAGCTCTGATGGCCTAGTGGCAGGAAGCTGTGCTGCAAATCCCAAAGGCACATGTTTCAAATCCACTAGATGCTCTCCTGGAGAAGGAGTGGCAATCTGCTCCTGTGCCAATTGGATCCGATTTGACAGTACACAACAAGGGGAGAAAAGGACACTCCTACCAATTCCACAAAGCTGGGCACCGAAAATCAGCAAGAGCAGTCATATAACTCAGGGAAATCCCATGGTCCTCTAGTTAAGATCCCAAAGGACCACATAACCACAAAACCAAGAGGGTGGGACCAGGACTCTGTGGTTCTCATCTCCCATCAACCATTCCGCTTAAAAGGATACTTTATAAAAGCAACCTTTGGAAATGCCAGTGTGGTTCTGTGTTGTCTATTCCTTTCTGTGTTCTCCAAGCAGGAAGCAAGGAGTGTGTCTGAACATGCATACCACGATATTTACCTTCTTGAATTGACCCTATTCTTGAATTGTATCCATAGAGTAAATGGCAAAGGCACCAGACACACAGTCAAAGGCACACATGAGTCCAGCCCAGGAAACCAGGCTAGGATAACAGTAAGGCATTTCCACAGGACTCTTGGAACAGCTCTCTGAACTACAGGTTTGGTCTCCTTCCAAGACCACCATCAGTGTGAGGCCGAGTTCTGTCTCCATGGTAGTAGTTAACGATTAAAATATACACATAAACCTCCCAGCATTTAAGAAGAAAAATATTTTTCTTCTATGCTATATACTCCACAACAATGCCCCCATTGGTGACTAGGCATTAGAAAGACACTTCTCTTTTTGTTTGTATTTCTGTGTCTAGAGCTAGGCCCTCCTGTAGCACACAGATACCTGGTCCATTACAAGTCTTTTTCCATATATAGGCCATTAACTCAAATGGCCACTTTCCAACTATACAAAATAAAGTCTTTTAAAGCAATCACATTGGACTGAAACAAAATTTTAGGTGTGGTATCCTCTTATTAGTGTCTCTTTGAGAGCAAGATGTAGATTTATTATTCTCCTCCAGCCAAAGCAAACCCAAAGCATTTAGGAGAAGTTCTATTAAAAAACTAGAACCTTAAGAGCCTAGTGGCCAAAGGAATCACCCCAGGTTTGGCAATGGCTGTGAAGGAGCTGAGCTTCTGATTATACAGGCTACAACAGGCATGGCTACCGTGACAGTCACAAGGGAGCCTGGAACACCCAAAAAGATGAGAAGATCCAGCACTTAAGATACTCATGGGACTCCCAGCTGTGGACCAGAAGGCTGTTGTTAAGTGCTATCTTCACATCTCTGCTGTGCTTAAGCCCATTCTTACAGTCACCATGTTAATCCATCTCATTGAGGGCTTTCTCTATTCCCCTGGTCCTCTCCTTTTCCAAGCATAATGCCATTTTCCAAGGACTCATCCCTCCTGGTATGCCCAAAGTGTGTGAAATGTGTCATTGTCCTTGACTGTAGAAGCTGCCCTTCTCTCAGGATAGATTTTTTTGTTTATTTAGCAGTCCCTGGAATATTTGATTTTTTATCCAAGATCACAATTCAAAAGCATCAATTCTTCTTCAAATTTCTTTGTCCAACTTTCACACACATATGAAGCAATTGGAAATGCCATGACTTGGGTCAGGCATAGTCTTTAAGCAGATATCCTTGCTCTTTGGCACTTTAAAGAGGTCCTTGATAGTACTTTCAACTACTATCAAGGTAAAGTAAAAGGATTAGGCAGAGGCTTTTCCTACTCTGTGCATGCAAACATTCATACAGGATATTCTGGGGATTCCAGGAAGTTTATATTAATTACATATCCGAAGGGGAAAGCAGAACATCCAGTTCCACATAACTAATTTTGCTTTTTCCACCTCAAAACATTATTAGAAGGCATGTTTTCATTCTGTCTTAAACCAGTTGCAAGTAATTTGATTCCCATTATGGCGATCCCACACGTGTCACTGCAGAACTGTGCTCCACAAGGTTTTCAATGGATGCTTTTTTGAAAGTAGATTTCCTAGGTTTTTTTGCTGAGATTCCTTTGAGTGGACCCAAATCCCCAGCCTTTGGATTAGCAGATGAACTCATTGACCATCTGTACCACTCAGGAACTCCATTCTCCGTTTTACACACGGGGAACTTAAGGTTTGGTAAGGGGCAATAAATACTACACAGCTATTAAACAGGAAAAATAAGATCTGAGTCAAGATCTGCTGACCCCAACACATTCATTTTTAACCAGTGTGTGTATCCCACTGCCGCTCATGGCTGTCCACACTAAATGACTGACATCATTACTACGACACATTTTTGCCCCGAATCACACTGAACCTGAACCCTTCCTGCAGTGAAGAGAAGATTCACACCTAGGTCTGGCTCTTGTGATGAACTCCACCTAGATGCTCAGTACTGGTGTTCAGTAAGTTCTTATCAAACATCTAATCTGATGCCAGAATTATGCTCTATGCTAAGACAGTACGAGGAATTGAGCAGGATCCACAAAGAAAACAAAAATTCTCACTATGAGACCCTTAAACACAATGACAAAAGGAGAGAAAAAATAGAAATCAAAGATTTCTTTCTGTTTGGATCCACCATCAACATGTTTGGAAACAAGTCAAGAAATAAAATGAGATATTGCATTAGGAAAATGTATTGCAAAGGATTTCTTGAAAGTGTCCAAAGAACATGCATGTCACTTAGAGGACTGAGGGGCACCTGAGACAAGTGATAATATATCCAGTTTCTTCAGTTTTGTGTGACGGTTGTACAATGAGTAAGGAAGAATGGGTGCCTTTGAATTGTGGTGCTGGCAAAGAACACTGAATATACCATTATTGCCAAAAGATAAGTCTGCTTGGAGAAAGTGAAACCAGAACACCCTTTAGAAGTATGGTGAGGGTTTGCCTCATTTTGGAGGTGGGGGTAAGTGACATGTTATCAAGAAGCAACAGTAGCTAGAGAAAAACAACTCTCTTGGTAAAGTAAAAGATCACTAAGAAAGAAGACTCTCAAAGAGGTGGACTGACGCAGCTACTGGAACAACGGGCTCCAGCCCAGCAGAGACTGTGAGGCAGGGCTTCATTCTCTTGTAAAAAGGATCATCACCAGTTGAAGCTCACTTGACAGCACCTAAAAACAACAGCAGCAACGGCCCTACCAATGATCTCTAACATATCTTGCCATTTTAAGATGTAGTAGTGAGGCAGTTCGATATGAAGAACTAAATTGCACAATACCTACTTTACCTTTTCTAGAAGCTCAGAGAAGAACAAGACACTATCAGCTGGCTATGCTGGTTCAGGAAATACTTCATGAATAAAAGCAGACCTGAACCAAATTCTTACGGCTGGGTGGGATTTGGACAGGGGAGAAACGTAACCATCCTTCCTAACTCTCTCCTCCCTAAACCAAAGGTTGTGGTGTTTGTTTCTCATAAAGCTGGTTAAACTAAGTTATGCTTTTTCAGTTGGATTTTTCCCCAAAGTCCAGACATTCTGCATTTGGACCAAAATTATATACACACAAATTAATTTTTTAAACATGCTGTTATTGGAAGCATCTGACATTGTGTCATGAACTTTTCCAGGCAATGCTCTTGGGATGCTTTGTGATCATTCTGGCCTATTGACAAATACTTTCATTCTGGGACACAGACATCTGTTATCACTGAGAAATTTTTAGAAATAAGTCAAGGATCTAGGATAAAGTCTTTGTTAATACACAGTGCAACCAGACTGCTTCTTAGAAGCAGAATGGTGAGACTTTGTGTAAAATGAACAAAGGCCACCTGGGAACAGCCCTACCTGACTTCTACTAACTTCACAAGGGGGAACTGGCTCATCAACGACAACCACAGCTTAAATCCTGTTCCCATAAGGTCAGATATGTCCCCAACTCTCTCACACCTCTTTCCACTAATTCGAGCACCAGTTTTACTCTCTGTTGTTGTTAGGTGCTGTAGAGACCCTATGAACAAAATATCTGAATCCTTTTCTATCCTGTAACATCCTCACACTTCCTGACACACAAAGCCCGTTGCAGTAGTCACCATGCCAATCCACCTGGTTGAGGTTCTTCCACTCCTTCACCAATCTGCCACCCTTCCCAGCATAATGTCCTTCTCCAAGGAATAGCATCTCCTAATAACATGTCCTAAGAGCACTCCAGCTGCACCCTCTCTGAGATATATCTGTTCATTGTCTTGGCTGTACATGGGATGTACAGTGAGTGCTCTTCTTCAACACCACAGCTCAAAGGAGTCAATTATTTTTCTGTCATCCTTATTAATTGTCCAGCTCTTAGATGCACAGCAAGTAATCAGAAAGATTATGGCCTGCATTAGACACACCTTTGTCTTCAAGCTGACATCACTACTCCTCAATAATTTTGAAAGGTCCCTAACTGCAGATTTTCCCAGTGAAATGTGACTGTATTTCCTGCCTCTTGGCACCAAGGGTATTATTTATAGATCCAAGCAAGATGAAGCTGTTGACAGTTTCAATCTCCTCTCCATCCATGATGCTACCTATCAGTCTGGTGGTAAAAATCTTTGTTTTCCTTACATTGAGATGCAATCCATACTTCTGCAACAAGTGTTATAAGTCTTACTGTCTACTGGGTTCCAAATCCATTGCAAGAGCTCACAGAGTACATAGAACTATACTCATGATTATGGATTGTATTGTTGTTGTTAAGTGCTATTGAGTTGAGTATGACCCATAGCAACCCTATGAACAACAAACAGATCTGAACCCTGTTCTATCCTGTACCAACCTCATCGTTTCTAACATACTTGAGCCCATTGCAGCAGTTACTGAGTCAACCCATCTGTTTGAGGGTCTTTTCCTTCACTGACACTCTGCCTTCCCAAGCATGTTGTCCCTCTCCAAGTAATAACGTCTCCTAGCAGCATGCTCTAAGTATGAGAAGTATGAGACAAAGCTGTATTATTTTTGCCATCAACGAGCACTCCAGGGACACTTTCTCCAAGACATATTTGTTGGTTTTTTGGAAGTCACGGAATTATCAGTACGATTCTCCAATTTGGAGAGGTCCCTGACTTTCCCATTTCAGTACCTTTCCTGATCTCCTGACTGCTGGTATCAAGGATATTGATTGTATACCTAAGTAAGATGAAATCATTGGCATCTTCAATCTTTTCCCCAACGAGCATGATGTTGCCTATTGGTTCAGTGATAAAATTTTTTTTCTTAATGTTGAGATGCATCCCATATTTTTTATTTTATTTTATCAATTTTAATGAACATTTACAGAGATTTTGGATTTTCATTCATTGTTGCACTTTTTTCTTTACCCCTCCTCCCCCCAGTTCACTCCTCTCTTTGAAAAGCAAAAGATAAACTTCTTCTTTGGTATACAATCCCCCTGCCCCCACCTTTTGCCCCCCCCAAATGCACTCCACTATGCAACCTTAATTCTGGACTCCTGTGATAATCATAATTTGCTATCATATATCACTTGTAAACTGTTCTCTCCCTCATCTGGTTCAATTCAATATACATAATCTATCCAGTTTTTCTCAGTCTTACCCCAACCCTGATGTCAGTCACTTTCTACAACAGTGGCACTATGCAGTATTTGTTCTTTTTTTGACCGAGATACTTCACTCAGCATAATGTCCTCCAGGGTCACCCATTTTGATTAATATTGCATGAGTTCCTTGTTTTTCAATGCAGCATAGTATTCCATTGTGTGAATATACCACAGCTTCTCTATCCATTCATTTGTTGCATTCCATATTTTTAAATTTTTTTTCATTGTTGTACAATTTTCCCCCTCTGCCTCATCCAGCCCACCCCACAATGCACCCCTTGTTCCAGATCGTTGTCATACATATAATATCTAATTATGTATTTCTTTTGGATGGTTCTTCCCCTCATTTGTTCTATTGTAGTGTTTATTATCTACCCACTCTTTTTTCCATTCTCTCCCCAAGCCCCCATGTCTGTCCTGTTTTTTAACAGAGGTATTATGCAGTAGATGCAATCCATATTGAAGGCTGAATTCTTTGATTTTATGCAGCAAGTGCTTTAAGACTACCTTTCTTTCAGCCATCAAGGCTGTGTCATTTGCATAATGCAAGCTATTGAGGAATCTTCCTCCAATTTTGATGCCACATTCTTCTTCTTCACAGAGCCCAGCTTCTCAAATAATTTGCTCAGAGTACAGAATGAATATGTATGGAGAGAGGATACACTCCTAACTCACTTTTTTCTTGATTTTAAACCATGCATTGTTCCCTTGCTCTGTTCACACAATAACCTCTTGTCCTAGTATAGGCTTTACATGAGCACAAGTAAGTGCTCTGAGATTTCCAGTCTTCTAAATGTGTTAACCATAATTTGTTATGGTCCACACAGTCAAATGCTTTCACATAGTCAATATAGCATAGACATTCTTCTAGCATTTTTTACTTTCAGCCAAGTTCCATTTCACATCAGCAATGGTTCAATGGCCTCCTTTAAATCCTGCTTGCACTTCTGGAAGGTCTTGAACTTCCAGAACTTCTTGAACTGTTCTAGCTGTCTTTTAGTGATCTTCAGCCATATTTTGCTTGTATGTGTTATTAATGATGTTGTCCAATAGTTTTCACACTCTGTTGGATCACCAAATAAAATTAAACCCATGACAACTTTAATTTTTAATCCATCTATCATGATATTACCTTTGGATCCAATGGTGAGAATTTTGTTTTCATGATGTTATAATCCATATGTAAGGCTGTAGTTACCTTACCTCTTGTCACTAAATGCTTCAAATCTTCTTCCCTTTATGTAAGCAAGGTTGTATCATCTTCATAGTGCTTTTTAGGTGGTTGATGAGTCCTCCAATCATGATGCCACATTGTTTTTTATAGAGTCCAGTTCTTGAATGATTTACTCAGCATACAATTTGAATAGGTATGAAGGAAGGAAAAAACCCTGATGCGCACCTTTCCTAATTTTAAAATATGAGATGCTTCCTTATTCTGTTCGTACAACTGTTTCTCGGTCTATGTATAGGTTTCCCATTAGCACAATTAAGTACTCTAGGATTCCCATTCCTCTCAATATTATCTATAATATGTTAGGATTAACACAGTCAAATAATGTTTTTATATAGTTATTAAAACATAAATAAGCACTTTCCTGGTATTCTTTGCTATCAATCAAGATTGGTCTGACTGATATCCCTGATTCCATGGTCTCTTCAGAATCCAACTAGGATTTCTGACAATTCCCTGTCAATGTCCAGTTGGTTTTAAAATAATCCTCAGCAATATTTTACTTGGGTATGATATTATTACTGATATTGTTTGATTAATTGGGGAATTCATGTCAAAAAAAGGAGGGGACCTTCTGAGAGGCTATCAATTGCATGGAAGGAGACTGCCCATCTTTCTCCTTGAGAGCAGGTGATGGATTCAAACCACCTGCCATTAGGTTGGCAGTTCAACTCCTTTCTCATTAGGCCACCAAAATATTATGACTTAGTCAAAAGCCAAGAGCCAGAGAGATCCTGGGAGAAGGTGAGAGAAGAATTAAACCCAGAGAGAAGTCAAAAAGAAACATGAGTTATCCTCATTCCCTCCCAAGTGAAACATATTTAATAAACATAATTTTCAGCCTGGACATCCTTGTCTGGTGCAAATGGTTTGTGTTCAATTATTAACCTGAAGGTTGGTAGTTCTAATCCACTCAGTGGAACCTGCATCTGTAAAGATTAGTCAAAAGGGCGGGGAGCCCTAACTGCTTTGAAGCAGTTCTGCTCAGTGACACATGTCCTCATGCTCTATAATCAACTCCATGGCGATGGATTCGATTGTTTAGTTTTCAATCTTATGTCACTATGGAATCTACAAATCCAGGGTCATAGTACTTCCAACTAAATCTTTAAAGCACTCATTTGTTCGCTGAACAATTGCTTCCTAACCTGTCACCACCTCCACTTTTCATTTCTATTTCTAATCTTTCCACACAGATTAATCTTTCCACCAGATTAATCTTTCAAAATATCACTTGACTCACAATTACATTTACTTGGAATTTTTGTTGTTGTTGTTGTTATTTCTTGATAACAGAGGTTGATTCTAAGCTATGGAATTCAAAGATGCACTACAACTTGGCCAAAGGAGCCCTTCCAGTCCTTTCTCACACAACTCATTTAAATGCCTCTCTGTCTCTTTCAGACAAGGGGGTCACCTTTTTGGTAGAGCTTTGCCCTTTATTTATGATTTTCCAGCTCCAGTGCTTTTTCAGTGTCCTTTTTGAGTCCCATGTCTAAGTTGTGAGATGACTTTAAGGATATCATTCATAAAGAAAGAAGAAACATCACTTAAGGATATCATTCATAAAGAAAGAAGAAATATATGAGATAAATAAAAGACTGAAATGAATACCAGAAGAGACTTGGGAAATTGCAGCAGAACGTTTTGTTGTTGTTACGTCCCATCAAATCAATGACTCATAGCAAAACTCTATGAATCTGAAGCTGGCCCTATCCAGTGCCATCCTCACCATTTCTGATATGCTTGAGTCCATTGTTACAGTCAATGTGTCAATCTACCTTGTTGAGGATCTTCTTTTCTCTACTTACTGCCTTTTACAGTGTGATGCCTTTTTCCAAGGACTGGTCCCTCCTGATAACATGCCCGAAGTGTATGATACAAACAACCACCATTCAAGCCTCTTAAGAAGCAAATTGGTTGCACCTCATTCAAGACAGATTTGTTTGTTCTTTTGGTAGCCCCTGGTGTATTCAATACTTTTTGTCAACTCACATTTCAAAAGTATTGATTCTTCTTCCGTTTTCTCTATTCATTGTCCCACTTTCAGATGCATAGGAAGCAGTTGAAAATACCAAGGCATGAATCAAGCACATTAAAGAACATTGTAATTGTTAGATGCCATTGAGTTGAGTATGACTCATAGTAACCCTTTGAACAATAGACCCAAATCCTGTCTTATCCTGTGCCACCCTCATCACCTCTGATACACTTGATCCCAGTGTTACAGTAACTTTGTCAATCCATCTTGTTGGCGGTCTTCCTCTCTTTAACTGACCTTCCACCTTCCAAGCATGATATACTTTCCAAGAAATAGCTTTTTCTAACAACATGTCCGAAGTATGTGAGATGAATCTTTGCCATCCTTGCCTCAGGGAGCACTCTTGTTGCCCCCTTCTCGATACATATCTATTTGTTCAGTACTCCTTTCTATCTCCATGGTTCAATTCATCAGTTCCTATTCTGACATCCTTATTCATGGTCCAGCTCTCATATGCATGGCAAGTGATTGAAAATATCATGGCCTGAATTGGGCACATCTTCGTCTGAAGACTGACATCAATGCTCTTCAGTATTTGGGAGAGGTCTCTGACAGCAGACTTGTCCAAATAATATGTCTCCCTATTCATGACTTCTGGTACCAAGGGTGCTGATTGTGGACACAAGCAAGACAAAACCATGGACAGTTTCAATCCTTTCTCCGTCTATCATAATGTTGTCTATTGGCACAATGGTAAGGACATTTGTTTTCTTGATGTTGAGATGTTATGCATATTGGAAGCCATAGTCTTTGATCTTCTGTAGCAAGCATTTTAGAACCTACTCATTTTCAGCAAAAAGATGTGTTATCTACATAATGCAGGTTGTTGATGAGTGTCTTTCCATTCCTGATACCACATTCTTTTTCATAGTGTCTGAATTATTGCTCAACATACAGATTGAAAAGGTAAGAAGAAAAGATACAACTCTGACATAGAACCTTCATGATTCTCTTGTTTTGTTTGGACAGTAGAATCTTGGTGTAGGTACAGATTTCACAGGAACACAAGTAAGTATTCTGGGATTCTCATTTTTCTCAGTGTTGGCCATAGTTTGTTAATCTACACAGTCAAATTCTTTCACATATTATAGAGGCCAAATAAAGGAAAGAAATGTTGAAATAAGAGAAATGAACAGGAAATTTCAAAGAGCAGTTCAAGAAGATAAAGCATATTATTATAACTAAATGTGCAAAGAGCTGGAGTTTGAAAACCCAAAGTGAATAACACATTCAGCATTTCTCAAGTTTAAAGACCTGAAGGACAAATACAAGCATCAAGTTGTAATATTAAAGGACACTATGATGGTTGTTTTTGTTGTTGTTGTTTTGTTAGGTGCCATCGAGTCAGATATGACTCATAGCAACTCTATGAACAAAAGATCTAAACCTTGTCCTGGCCTGTGCCATCCTCACACTTCCTGACACATGAGAGCCCATTGTAGCAGTCATCTTGTCAATCCACCTGGTTGAGGGTCTTCCTCTCCTTCGCTGACCAACATCATGGCTCTCTCCAAGGAAAAGCACCTCCTAACAATATGTCCAAATTATGTGAGGTGAACCCTCATCATGCTTGCCTCCAAAGAGCACTATGGCTGCATCCTTTTCAAGACATATCTGTTTGTTCTCTTGTTCCGTGGGATGTTCAGTGATCTTCTCCAACACCACAGCTCAAAGACATCAATTATTTTTCTGTCATCCTTATTCATTGTCCAGGCCTGGGATACATAATTAGTAAAAAGACATGACCTGAATCAGACACACCTTAGCCCTCAAACTTGACAAAGTTGGACACCATGATACTATGGTCAAATATCAGAAGAAGATGAAAGCAATATACAAAGCTGCTATACCAAAAAAGAATTGGCTAACACAGAACCATTTCAGAATGGTGCAAATGATCAAGAACCAACAGTATATATAAAGAACAAGTACTGTCCGATATTTTGTTCAGAAGGTCACTATGAGTTGTAGTTGACTCAACGACATATAACTGCAATAACACATTGTTGTTGTTGTTTTTATGTGCCATCAAGTCACTTGTGACTCATAGTCACCCTATGTAAAACAGCTCTGGACCTTGCTATATCCTGAGTCATCCTTATCATCTCTGACACACCTACCCCCATTACCCCAGTCACTGAGTCAATCCATCTCTTCTGGGGTCTTTCTCTCTTGCGCTGTCCCTCCACCCTCCCAAGCATGATGTCCCTCTCTAAGGACTGTTCCCTCCTTGCAACATGCCCAAAGTAAGTTAGACAGAGCATCAGAGTCCTTGCCTCCAAGGAGCAGTCTAGCTTGCTCTCTAGGACAAATATGTTTGTTCTCCTAGCAGTCCATGGAATGTTCAATACGCTTCTCCAGAACCGTAGCTCAAAGGCATCAATTCTTTTTCTATTGTCCCTAGTCATTGTCTAGTTTTCTGGCTTATAGCAAGTACTTGCCAAGAGCATGGCTTGGGTCAGGCTCACCTTAGTCTCCAGACTGACATAATTGCTCTTCAGTCTGAAGAGTGCCTGATAACAGATTTTCCCAGTGCAATTCATCTTTTGATTTCCTAGCTGCTGGTACCAAAAGCATTTATTGTGGAGCCAAGTAAACAGAAGATATTAACAATCTCAATCTTCACCGCCTATCATGATGCTGCCCATCAGCCTAGTTGTGAGAATCTTCATTTTCTTAATATTATGCTTCAATCCATATTGAAGTTTCCATTTCTTGACCTTCTGCAGCAAGTGCCTCAGGCCTACCTCAGTTTCAACAAGCAGGGTTGTGTCATCTGCATAATGCATATTGTCAGTGAGTCTACCTTCAACCCTGATGCCACATTCCTCTTCATAGAGCCCAGCCTCCTGGATAATCTGTTCTGCATATAGATTGAAAAGGTATGAAGATAGAATGCATCCCTGGTGTACACCCTTCCCAATTTTTCCTTGTTCTGTTCTAATACCTGCCTCCTGGTTCAAGTGTAAGTTTCACATAAGCACAATCAAGTGTTCTGGGATTCCCATTCTTTTCAGAGTTAGCCATAGTTTGTAGTGATCCACACAGTCAAATGCCTTTGCATAGTCAATGAAACACAGAAAGACATTCCTCTGGTACTCTCTGCATTCAGCCTGGATCCTAGTAGCATTAGCTATGATATCCCTAGGACTACAGTCTCTTCTAAATGCAGCCTACACATCTGGTGGTTCTCTTAAAGTAGAAAATTAAAAGTAGAATGAATAAAATAATTCAAGGCTACTATTGCTTAATTTTAGGAGCTTAAAATAGAGAAAATGAACCATAAAATAAAAAAGGTTACACAACAGAGAGAAAACAGTCCCACTAAACAGCTAACTAGCAAATCTTTCTTAATTCAAAAATTCACATTTTTTTTGTTGTATAGTCTTTTTAAAAATTTTTTTATTTTATATTGATTTGCTTACAAAGTTTGTATACATTTTGTTTCACACTATCTTTCATTCATATTGTGTTTCATACAGTCATTCCCATTCATTTGGGGTTTGCCCTTTTTTATTATACTAGTGTATTCATTTGTTTTATAAAAGTAATCACCATTTAACTATGTCCACCATATCATCAAAACATACCTTCAAGAAAGAAAAAGAACAGAAAAGAAACAATCCTTCCTAACCATCCTGCTAAATGTGGTAATCCTTCAGAAGCTTTTATGAAATAGCAATTTAAGTTAAAGCCTAGTAACAGGAAATGATATTTGCAAAGTACTGGCCTTTGCAAAACTGTTGTAGTAAATGCATTTTCTTTCATTGATCAGTCGTATAAGACCCATTAAGCAAATGCCTGATTTGGTATTCAAACTTTTTCTCTCCCACTGCCCCACTCCTCCTCCATCTCTCTGTTTCTCTGACAGAAAATCGTAGTGCATTTCAGTCAGCATAACCTTAACTGAACTATATGAACTCATTAAATGTAGTTTTATATGAACAAGAGAAAATCATTACTGACAAGAAGCTACTGGTACATGTGGAAAACAAACCACCCATCTTGTTCTTAAGGTAAGTGTATTTCTCTCGTTTCACTCTTAGGAGTTCTGGTAGCTTAGGGATAAGAAATTGCTCTTGCCAACACAAAGGTACCTAGTTTGAATCCATAAATTCCTTCAAGAGAGAAAGATGGGTAATCTCTTGTGAGATTTACTGTTTCTGGAAGCCCACTGGAAGGTGATCATCTATGGGCTGGTGCTAATTTGATGGTACACAACAACAACAGTTCCACTCCTATATACAGAAACTTCTGTTT
This sequence comes from Elephantulus edwardii, assembly GCF_000299155.1. Taxonomy (NCBI): domain Eukaryota; kingdom Metazoa; phylum Chordata; class Mammalia; order Macroscelidea; family Macroscelididae; genus Elephantulus; species Elephantulus edwardii. The sequence continues at coordinate 12,269,462 of NW_006399829.1, forward strand.
GTTTTTCAAGAAAATAAAAAACTTGGAAAAAGGAAAATGTATTTTTGTAATATTCATAGGCAGCCATTCTTTCCCCAGGGCCTTGCCTGGGGAAAATAATAAGTAACTCTTATTATTGATCTTTTATTAGCTTCCTTTTCCAATTGGTCCAATAGTTCTTTGATCATAAATACTGCTTATTTTTCATCTAGAAGTACCATATCTGTACTTTCCTTCATTTCCTACTTGTTGTCCTTTAATATCATGTTACCTTTGTGTGATTTTAAGAAGCTTTCCCTATTTTGGCTACACCCAGTGTGTCTGACTCCAAACTTCACCTTCACATCAGATGAAGTAAATGATTCATCAACTGATGAATAAGAAAAAAACTTGTCTTAGTAAGTATTGCCTAAAATCAGTCTGGTATTCGCTCTCAAGCACCATTGACGGGATGCAGGAAATACATGAGATGTGATTTTTGACATTAGAGAATTTTTGGTCTAATAAGAGAAAAAATACCAGCAAACTCTGAATAACTAGAAAAATATTATTTAAACTCTACAGTAAGTAAAACAGGACATCAGAAAATATAAGTATTTGGGAATAGCAAGACACAGTGAGTTATTGTCAAAGCATAAAGTAGCCAGCTCAGCCATTAACACCCCGCATTACACGTAGGTGTTGTTTGTTGTTAGATGTCTTTGAGTTGACTACAATTCAAAATGACTCTATTAACTATCTTCCCTATCTGTGCCATCCTCATAATCTCTTCTATACTTGTTAAAGTCACTGATTTTACACAGTACATGTCTTAATAATAACAACGTTGTGGTCGTATACTTTCAAGTAGGAATTCAATCATAGCTTATCCTCCAGCGGGTTTCAGAGGCAGGAAATTACATGGGAGGGGATTTCTCATCTTTTTTCAGCAAAGCAGTTGATGGATTCAAAGGATGTACCTTTGGGTTAGCAGTGCAGCTCTTTACCACTAAGCATATCATTGCTGATACCAGCTGGATCTTGGCTGAAAGTAGAGAATACCAGAAGAATGTCTATTTGTGCTTTATTTACTAGGCAAAGGCATTTGACTATGTGGAGTATAACAACTTGTGGCTGACACTGAGGATAATTGGAGTCCCAGATTACTTAATTGTGCTCAGGAGAAACCTATACTCAAACCAGGAAACTATTGTGCAAACAGAACAAGGGAACCCCTGCATGGTTTAAAACCAAGAAGGGAGTGTATCAGGGTTGTATTCTCCCACCATGTCTAGTCAATTTGTACGCTGAGCAAATTATTTGATAAGTTGGACTCCTAGAAGAGGACTGTGTCATCAGGATCGGAGGGAGACTTATCAATAACCTGTGTTAAGGAGATGACACAACTCTGCTTGCTGAAAGTGAGGAGAACTTCAAGAATTTGTTGCAGAAAATCAAGGAATGCAGCCTTCACTATGGATTGCACCTCAATGTTAAAGATTCTTACCATAGGCAGTATCATGATGGATGGAGAAGAGATTGAATCTGTCGACAATTTCATGTTTTGTGGATGCACAATTAACACCCTTGGTACCAGCAGTCAGGAAATCAGAAGCCATTGCACTGGAAAAGTCTGCTGTTGGGGACTTCTCCAAATTATCGAGGAGTAATGACATCAGTTTGAGGACTAAGGTGTGTCTGATTCAGGTCACTTTCTTTCCAATAACTTGTTATATATCTGAGAGCTGGAAAATGAATAAGAATGACAGAAGAAGGATTGATGCCTTTGAGCTGTGGTGTTGGAGAAGAGCACTGAACGTCCCATGGATGGCCAAGAGAACAAACAAATATATCTTGGAGAGGTTGCAGCCCAGATCCTCTTTGGAGCTAAGGATGATGAGGCTTTGCCTCACATGCTTTGGGCATGTTGCTAGGAGGGGCTATTCCCTGGAGAGGAACATGATGCTGAGAAAGGTGGAGAGTTAGCGAAGGAGGGAAAGGCCCTCATCCAGGTGGATTGACAGGGTGACTGCTGCAATGGGCTCTAGTGTGTCAGGAAGTGTGAAGACAGCCCAGGATGCAAGAGGGTTCAGAAATGCTGTTCATAGATAGGGTCGCTATGAGTTGTACTCACCTCAACAGCATTCAACAACAACAATAATAAATATTTGATTAAAAAATATAGAAACCCTTAAAGCTCATGTAAATGAAGAAGAATTTATTCTAGATATCCAGGAACACCTTTGAGGATTGGATGTGGAAGTTCAGTTGACCTCATGAAGGCAATAAGAAAACGTCTGAGACCAGGAGTTTGATTCTTCGTTACCATCTCCCTTCCATGTTAGCAGTTACATTGTTGTGAACATGAAATGCAATCTGAACTCTATGACAACTTGCCCATGATGGGATCTTCAATTACTCACTCTTCTTGAGTTTTAGCAACTAACTATGGTAACCTATTCAATTGTTGTTATGTGCCACCAAGTTGACGAATGACTCTGAGTGACCCTTTGAACCAAAAATTAAATCTTGCTCTATCCTGTGTCTTCATCACAAGAAGAATGGGGATCCCAGAACATTCAATGGCGTTCATGTGATATTGTGTAGAGCTGTAGTGGCTTAGGGGTAGAAAGTTGTACTGGCAACCCAAATGTATATAGTTCAAATACTCCAGCTACTCTGTGGGAGAAAGATGGGCAATCTCCTACAATGTGATTAACATTAACAATGTGATTAACATGGAGAGTCAGCTATGGGTCAGTTCTGACTCAACACTACACAACAACATGTAGAATTTCTATACAGACATAGATTAACAAGTAGTTGTTAGAACAGAACAAGGAAATACTGCAGAGCTTAAAATCAGGAAATACATGTCAGAGTTGTATCCTTTTTCCATACCTGTTTAAAATGCATGCTGAGAAAATTATTCAAGAAGGTGGACCATATTAAGAACAATGTGGCATCAGGATTGGAGGAAGAGTCATCAACAACCAATTTTATACAGACAACATAACATTGCTTGCAGAAAGTGAACATGTACTTAAGAAGATCATTCTACAATGATCAATATGGGCTACATCTCAACATCAAGAAAACAAAAATCCTCACCACTAGACCAATAACAAATATCATGATAGATGGAGAAAAGACTTTTTTGTCAGTTATTTCCTTTTACTTGTATTTACAATCAACTCAAATGGTAGATGCAGTGAAGAAATAAAAAAATGTGTTACACTGGGAAAATCTGCTGTCAAGGACCTCTTTAAAATGTTAAAGAACAAAGACTTAAACTAAAGATTAAGGATTAAAGAGCACCTGACCTAAGCTACAGCATTTTTTTGGTATTTTTATTAATGATTTTTTAGATGCAACATATATATTTTTTACAGCATATTCTTTCCATTTAATTTTTCCCCATTGATTCATTGTTGCACATTTTTCTCCCTACCCACACCCCAGTTCATTTTTCTCTCTGAAAAGAAAAAAATTCTTTCACTGTTATACAATCCCTCCCAAGTCTAAAGTACATTTCACTATGCATTTCTTTTTCTGTAATCTTGTCATGAAAATAATACCTAATCCTATATTCCTTTTAAGTAGTTCTCTCATCTGTTTCAATTCAGTATACATTATTTATCCCCTCTTTTCTTATGTTCCTCCCAACCCCAATGTCAGTCCTGTTTTACAACAGTGGCACTATGTAGTATTTGTCCTTTTGTGACTGAGATATTTCACTCAGCATAATGTCATCCAGGGTCACTCATTTTGAATAATATTGCATGAGTTCCTTGCTTTTCAGTGCAGTGTAGTATTCCATTGTGTGAATATACCAGCTCTTCTCTATCGATTCATTTGTTAATGGGCACTTGGGTTTTTTCCAACTCTTTGCTATTATGAACAAAACTGTAATAAACATGGGTGTGCACATATCTGCTTGGGTGGCAGTAATCTTTAGGGTAAATTCCTAGTAGTGGAATTGCTGGGTCAAATGGTATTTCTATTTCCAACTTTTTGAGAAAGTGCCATACTGCCTTCCACAGTGGCATTTTCAATTGCTTCCTATGCATCTGAAAGTTGGACAATGACTAAGGAAGACCAAAGAAGAATCAGTGTTTTGGAATTATGGCATTGGAATAGAGTACTGAATACAAGATGGATTGCCAAAAGAGCAAACATATTTTCTTTCTTGGAGGCAGTGAAATCACTGTTTCTTAGAGGTAATGATGGTCAAACTTGATCCCACATATTCTGGACAGGTTGTCAGGATGTTGTCCCTGGAAGGAAAAAAAATTTTACTCAATTTCACAGCAGGAGAATTTCATAGGCTCATCACGGACTTTGAACGAAAGGTCATTGGGATCCTTGGGGCTGTGTGTGAGCAGGTTTTCTAAGCAGCATCTTAAGACACAGAGTAAATTATTGGAAACTCCAAGAAAAACAACATTTATTCACACACACTTAGGACCTTTGCTATCAAAAGGAGAATGTCTATATTTAGAGGCTTCTCCTTTCTTCTCTGGAGGTAACTCCCCTGGCATTTAGGGAATAAGAATGTATATAATGTATCATATTGAAGCTGGAATGTTTGTTTCAACATTTAATTAAGTCATCTGAGTTTCAGAGTTGCAAGTCGTAAGTAATAGAGCTCACCTGACATCAAGAAATCGTGCACTGATTTATCCATCATCTTCCTGAGCCGCACACAGAGCTACAATTACAGAGAAGGTGACCGTGCCCTGCCAGCCTGTCCACTCTGGTCCCAGCACAATTTCAGTCTCCCGAAACAGCTTCTTCAAGCACTATTCCTTCTGGAGGTCCTTACTAGAATAGACTCACTTCTTAGGAATTGCCACCCTGCAAGAAAATATAATAATAAAAGCATGAAGAAAGGGCATTTTTGTGAAATAATCAACAACCTAATTTGAAAATCCACTGCATCTGCCTTAAATTGCATCAAGCTTGAATCTGATTTTGTTTACTTACCTACATTTTCAGCTCTTGCAGTTCTTGGGAATTCCAACAACCACAGCTTGGTGTTGTTACTACTTTTTCCCATTACAACATAATACAACCTAGAACAAGACAGAAGAAAATGACCATGTGTGAATATGTCCCCCTTCGTTCTGGCCTCTGCAGCGCTTCAATCGTCTGTATCAGTTTCTTACAGTCCAGGTAGACCAAGCTCTAAACTCTCCAGATTCTACTCCATCGCCACATTTGCTTTCATCTTGAGTCTTTGCTCTTGGTTTACATTGTTTAGCGCATTGTAACAGAAAGAACAGAGACTTAAGTATCTGTCCTACTTCTGCCATAAGTAGCTAAGGAAGTTTGGATTCATTACCTAATCTCCCTGAGTTTAACTTCTCCAAGGGTCTGTTATTGTTATTAGTTGTTGTTATTGAGCTGATTTTGATATATGGTAACCTCATGGACAACAGAACTAAACATTACCAAGTAGTGAAAAATCTTTATGACCTTTTTTAAGTTTGAGTCTATTATTATAACTTCTGTAGAGCTTTTTAACCTCATCTTCTAGCCCTATATTGATACTATAGTGACCTATTGTGATACACAGGATCTTCATTGGCTAAGAACATTTGTTGAAGTCAAGTCTTTCTTTCCAGTCTATCTTAGTCAAGAAGCTCCATTTAAGCCTCCCACTAAGGTGTGCAAGGGGCATTGCTTGGTTTAAAACGAGAAGTCAGACATGCATCCTTTCTCCATACCTATTCAATCGGTATAGAATGGGTTCAGATCTGTTGTTCATTGGGTCACTATAGGTTGCGCTCAACTTTACAGCACCTAAAAACAACAACATTCAATGCACATGCTGAACAAATAATTCATGAAGCTGGACTTTGTGTAGAGAAATGTGACATCAGGATTGGAGGAAGACTCATCAATAAACAACCTGAGTTATGAAGATGACACATGGACACCTACTCAACACCAAATAAGCACTCGTCCTTCAGGTTTTCACTCAGCCCCTGAGGAGGAGGAAAAAGTGATCCTTGCCGTCTTAACTCATGATTTGAAGTTCACACTGTTAGTCTATGGATGCAGACTGGAAATCCGGAAGGGAGGAGAACGTTTACAGAGCCAAAAGTGGTCGCTGTGAATGGTTACGAGTCAAACCTTCCTTCCTCAGTCTTCACCACACAGCGGCTGAGGTTTCCTGGGATTGAACCCAACCATTTAGTTGAGTGTGGAATTCAGAGTCTATAAAAAGTTATCTCAAATGACTTCATTCCCCCTGACCTGCTGCTAAGAGGAATTCAACCCAGTGTATTTGAAGGTCTCAAAGCCTCAGGAATACCTGCCTGCACAATTGCCTCCTGACACTTGGTCTTCCAGTTACTGAGGTTACATCTCATTGACTCAAGTAGGAACCAAGAGATAGCTGACCCTTCAGTGGGCTTTCGGAGGCTGTAAATCACACAAGTGAAGTTAGCCCATCTTTGTTACTCAGAGCAGTAGATTCAAACTGCCTGCCTTTGAGTTGGCAATGCAACTCCTCACCCTCTAGGCCACTCCCTTAAAGTAACCTTTATTATATTTATGAATTGCTGGAGTCAGGAATATAGACGGAGCATAAAAGAGATGGTTGATATCTGGTGCCTCAACTGGAGAATGTGTGGGCTTGGATATCTAAAGGTTTGCTTACTTAGATGTGTGGCAAAAAACCCCTTCCCTCCAAATAAGAAATATATGCCTATACTGTGAGATCATCTCTTGTGGCGGTGGTGGTGGTTGTTATGTGTTGTTCTGAGTACATGAGCAATATGTGTATGTGTTGTTACAATCTTGTTTACAATAACTCTGAACCTTGCCCTATCTTGAGCCAATCTCATTGTCTCTGGCACATCTACTCCCATTACCCTAGTCACTGAGTCAGTCCATCTCATCCCAGCTCTTCCTCTCCTGGGCTAACCCTCACCCTCCCAAGCATGATGTCCTTTTCCAGGGACTGGTCCTCTCTAGCAAAATGCCTTTCTTAGGCCATTGTTTGTGGTTTGGTTTGTTTGTTTTTCGCTTTCCCCACACAGGTGAGTGAGAAAATACAAATAATATGTATAAACAACTCATGATGGAGGTGGTTAGGTTTTCTATCCCAATAGGTTTAAATAGAGCAAGTTGAGAGGCAGAAAACTGATATGGCATTACTAGCAAGGAAGAAAAAAAGCAGAGATCGCATCACTTGTCCTTTTGTTGCAGAGAATTCTGTGCACCTTTGACTGAGACCTAGACAAAAGCAGTAATAACAACAGCAAAACAGTGGAGAACCAGAGACAGACATGAGATAAAGCTGACTTAGGACTGCGACCTCATGGAAACAGAGCCAGAGGCATTAGTCCAAGCTTCCTGAAGGATGATGGAGGCAGGCAGGATAAATGCCATAATTGGCAGGACTAAGAGAGCTTTGTGACTGCTGACCTAATGTCAGGAGGCTAAAGGTCAAATGACCTGTGAACTGTTCTGGCTGATGAATTGCATTCCATTATTAACTTAAATTGTAACCTATTTAGCCTCCCTAATAAAGTCTGTAATCATGAGTAAATTCTCTGACTTCTGAATGGCCATTGCTATAGACTAGCAGGCCAAGTAGCAGAGCAGTGAGAGCCTTGAGAGGAATAAATGGTGTTGTAATTGGTATACATGCAGGAGTGTGGTGACGTGCCTGACCTCATGGAAATAAGTTTTGACCCAGGATATTGTGGGTGGGAACTGTTCTCTTGTTGTGAATTTAGTGGAGGTCAGACTCTTCTACATTTGCTCCCATTCCAAAGAAAGGTGACCCGACAGAGTGCAGAAATTATCAAGCTATATCATTAATATCACACACAAGCAAGATTTTGCTGAAAATTATCCAAAAACAACTGGAGCAACAAGTCAACAGAAAACTGCCAGATGTGCAGGCTGGGTTTAGAAAGGGTTGTGGTATAGGGATATAATAGCTAATGTTAGATGGATCTTGGCAGAAAGCAGAGAATACCAGAGGTGTGCTTCATTGATTACGCAAAGGCGTTTGACTGTGAGGATCACAACAAGCTGTAGCTGACCCTGAAAAGAATGGGAATCCCAGAACATTTGATTGTACTTATGCGAAACCTATACTTGGACCAAGAGGCAGTGGTCATTACAGAGCAAGGAGACATTACATGGTTCAAAATTGGGAAGGGCGTCCACCAGGAATGTAGTCTGTTTCCATACCTTTTCAAAATATATGCAGAACAGATCATCGATGACGCTAGGCTGTATGAGGAGAAATGTGGCATCAAGATTGATGGAAGATTCATCAACAATCTGTGTTATACAGATGGCACAACCTACTTGCTGAAACTGAAGAGGACCTGAAGTGCTTGTTGCAGAAGGTCAAGGACTGCAGCCTTGAATATGGATTGAAGCTCAACATTAAGAAGACAAAGATTCTCACCACTGGACCAATTGGGAGCATCAGTATGGATGGTGAAGAGATCGAGATAGTTAACAGTTTTAGTTTTCTTGGTTCCACAGTCAACACTCTTGGTAACAGCTGCCAGGAAACCAAGAGATGAATTGCATTGGGAAAATCAGTTGTCAGGGACCTCTCCAGAATACAGAAGAGCAACGATGTCAGGCTGGAGATTAAGATGTGCCTGATCCAGACTATAGTCTTCACAATTGCATGCTATGCATCAGAGAGATGGACAATTACGAGTTGTTGTTGTTGTTGTTGTTATGTGCCATCGAGTCGCTTGCGACTCATAGCAACCCTATGTACAACAGCTTGAAACTCTGCTCTGTCCTGTGCCAGTCTCATTGTCTCTGACAAACTCATCCCAATTGCCCCAGTCACCGAATCAATCCACCTACCAGAGGGCCTTCCCCTTCTACACCTGCCCTCCACCCTCCCAAGCACGATGTCCCTCGCTAAGGACTGGTCACTCCTTACAACATGACCAAAGCATGTCAGATGAAGCCTCAGAATCCTTGCCTCCAAGGAGCAACCTGGTTTAACCCTCTCCAGGATGAATCTGCTTGTTTTCTTAGCAGTCCATGGCATTCTCAGCACTCTTCTCCAACACCAAAGCTCAAAAGCATCAATTCTCCTTCTATCTTCCTTGGTCATTGTCCAGCTCTCTGACGCATAACAAGTGATTGCAAAGACAATGGCCTGTACCAGACACACTTTAGTCTCCAGAGACACATCATTGCTCTTGAGTACTTTAGAGAGGTCCCTAACAGCAGACATTCCCATCGCAATATGTCTTTTAATTTCCTGGCTGCTGGTGCCAAGAGTGTTGATTGTGGAGCCAAGCAGACTAAAGCTATGAATAATCTCAATCTCTTCACCATCCATCCTGATGCTGCCAATTGGTCCAGTGGTAAGAATCTTTGTCTTCTTGACATTGGGCCTCAATGCATATTGAAGGCTGCAGTCCCTGACTCTCAGCAGCAAGCTCTTCAAGTCCTCCTCAGTTTCAGCAAGCAAGGTTGTGTCATCTGCATAACACAGATTGTTGATAGATCTTCCACCGATCCTGATGCCATATTCCTCCACATAGAGCCCAGCCTCCCGGATAATTTATTCTGCATACAGGTTGAAAAGGTATGGAGACAGGACACATCCCCGGCTTATTCCCTTCCCATTTTTGAACCATGCAGTGTTTCTTTGTTCTGACGACTGCCTCTTGGTCCAAGTATAAGTTTCGCATTAGCACAATCAAATGTTCTGGGATTCCCATTCTTCTCAGAGTCAGCCACAGTTTGTTATGGTCCACACAGTCAAATGCTTTTGCATAATCAATGAAGCACAGATAGATATTCCTTTGGTACTCCCTGCTTTCAGCCAAGATCCATCTAACATTAACTACAATATCCCAAGTACCACGACCCCTTCTAAACCCAACCTGGACTTCTGGCAGCTCTCTGCTGATGTGCTGTTCCAGTCGTTTTTGGATAATCTTCAGTAGAATCTTGCTTGCATGTGAAATCAACGATATTGTTCTATAGTTTCCACACTCTGTTGGGTCACCTTTCTTTGAAATGGGAACAAATATAGAGCTCTTCCAGTCAGTTGGCAAAGTGGTTGTTCTCCAGATTTCTTGGCACAACTTGGTGAGCATGTCCAGGGCAGCATCTGTTAGCTTAAATATGTCAATTGGTATACCATCTATTCCGGGGGGCCTCATTTTTTGCTATTTCCTTCAAAGCAGCTTGAACTTCTTCCTTCATCACCATAGGCTCTTGCTCATATGTTGTTTCATTAAATTCTTCTGTGTCTGCTAATTCCTTTTGATACAATGACTCAGTATATTCTTTCCATCTTCTTTTGATACCTCCTGGATCATTTAATACTCTGCCTAAAGCATCAATTACTAGGGATGATAAAAAAAGAATTGATACCTTTGAGCTGTGGTGCTGGAGAAGAGTGTTGAATATACCATGGAATGTAGGAGAACAAACAGGTTTGTCCTGGAGAGGGTTAAGCTGGAATGCTCCTTGGAGGCAAGGATTCTGAAGCTTCGTCTGACATGCTTTGGGCATGTTGCAAGGAGGGACTGGTCCTTGGAGAGGGACATCATGTTTGGGAGAGTGGAGGAATGGTACAGGAGAGGAAGACCCTAGATGAGATGGATCGATTCAGTGACTGGGGTAAGTGGGAGTAGGTGTATCAGAGACGATGAGGTTGGCACAGGATAGAGCAGGGTTTAGGGCTCTTGTACATCAGGTTGCTATGAGTTGCAAGCAACTCAGTGGCACATAACAAGACAAGGTGGCATTTGGACAAGAACAAACTGGGAGGAGGGTAGAGAGAATAGTGCAACAATGAATGAGTGGAAGCCCAAAATCTCTGTAAAGGTTTATGAAAATTAATAAAATATAATTATAGAAAAAAAAAACAAGACAAGGGCAAATAAATGAAATCAATTGTCATTATGTCAATTCAACTCTTGGTAGCTCTATGTATGGTAGAATAGAGAACTGTAGAGTCCTGTCTGGGACTCTTTGGATGGCATATTGCCAGGCTCTCTTCTGAAATACCCCTGAGTAGGTTCATACCTCCATCCTTGGGTTAGAAATCCAGTGCTTCATTTATCATTTTTTTTTTTTTTACCACCCTAGGCCTTCCTAAGGATACCCACCACCTTCCACAGGTTCAAAAAATGTGAAGATTTCAACCCAGTTAGTCCTCAGTGAGGACTATTTGGAGAATATATTTTTCTTTGGATTTGTGCATTGAAAGCAGAACTAAGAATGCGGGGCAATCTTTGCTATGCTGTTGTTAGGTGTCATCAAGTCAGTACAAGCCATAGCTACCTTATGAACAACAGATCTGAACTCCGTCCTGTCCTGTGCCATCTTCACACTTCCTGACACACTAGAGCCCATTGCAACAGTCACTGTGTCAGTCCACCTGCTTGAGGGTCTCCCTCTGCGCACCTTGTCCCTCTCCAGGGAATATCCTCTCCTAGCAACATGCCCTAAATATGGGAGGTGAAACTTCATCATCTTTGCCTCCAAAGAGCATTCTGGCTGCACCCTCTCCAAGATATATTTGTTTGTTCTATTGGCCATCCATGGGACGTTCAGTGCTCTTCTTCAACACCACAGCTCAAAGGCATCAATTATCCTCTGTCATCTTTACTCATTGTCCCGCTCTTAGATACATTGCAAGTGATTGGAAAGAACACGGCCCAAATCAGATGCATCTTGGTTCACAATTACATCATTACCCCTCAATAATTCAGAAAGGTCCCTAACTGAAGTCTATGAATGCAGGGCAATGTTATTTAATTCTAAACAGCTCCCAGAGAGTTGAGTTCTAAGCACCTAAAGGATCCCTAAAAGTGGCAAAATATACTGCCAAGTTTTATGTATTTCTACAAGCACATTTTAGAAAATTCGTAGTCTATAAGAGGAAAAGAGAGTTCTGGTGGCTTAGTGGTAAGGAATTGCACTGTTAGAACAAAGGTAGCCAGTTTGAATCCACCAGCTGCTCCGTGGGAGAAGGCTGGGCAGTCTCCTCCTGTGTGATTTACTGTCTCTGAAAACTCACTGGAGGGTCAACTATGAGTCTATTTCAACTCAATAGTACTAAACAACATAGGAGGAAAAGGGACTCAGGTGGCACAGTGCTTAAAGTACACAGCTGCTAACCAAAAATGTAGTGGTTGCTACCACCAGCTGCTTTATGGAAGGAAGACCGACCTGTAAGTCTGCTTCCATAAAGATTTACAGCCTCGGAAACATATAAGTTCTACTCTGTCCTATATATAAGGTGGCTGAGATGACACCTACTCATTGTCAGTGGATTTAGGTTTGAGAAGAAAAGCAAGGAGAAGCCTGCAAGAGATTGTAGCCTCCCATGTCAGAGAGCTTCCAGCTCGGGCGGCTGCTCTGGCTTTGCACCGGGGAGAGACAAGGAGGGGCCCACGTGGCTTGTTTCCAGGTCGCTCCACACTCACCCTTCTGTGTAGAGGAAGTCACAAATGAGGTCAAGAAACAAAAAGAGAGAATTGAACTTGAGAAGGAAAACACAGGGGGCCTCATCCAACCCAGAAATCACAAAGGAACACCAGGAAAGGACTCAGAGGCACAAAGCTTATAATGTATTAGGTATGTTTCCGTAGTTGCCTGCCAAGATTACATTTCTGAAGCATTTATTAACAGCCAGCAAAGGGGCTCACACATTTAAAACTCTTTCATGACTGGGGAACTGGAGATGTTACATCTGCAAACAGCAGTGGATTTGAACCTTTGGGTGATAATTACTTTCATTTTCAAACAGTTCATGTTTTACAGGAACTCCCTTTTGGGCTGAAGGATTTACCTGTCCCTCAGGTCACCTAATCAAGCAGATGTCTAGAAATAGCAAAACCTTCTTTAAATTCTTACTATTCTTAACATTTGGCATCATTTACTATAACACTTCTAGGTATTCAGTGTCTGTATTTTCTGATACTTTCTTGTAGAGGATTACCAAGTAATTGGCATTTACTGATTTTTATGTGTTGCGTTACCTAATTCGATGTTAACAGGGCCCTGTGGAGAAAACAAGTCTATGGAAAAAGATTGTGAGTTATCTAATGCACATAATAGTCTTAAATCTATTAAAGACTGGTTAAATAAATGATGTTTAAGCATTTAATGGATAACATTAAATTATGAAATGACTATGCGGAGTTATGTAGATAATTGTCCATGTAATATATATATATAACAACAACAACAAAAGATCATTATTGTTTATAGCACCTTTGCACTCTGTCCATTCAGAAGTGGGGTCTCTGTGCACACCACTGGAATCTGGGAGGGTCTGTGTGATATTACAGAATTAGATCATAATGATGGTGAACCTTTGTCTCACATACTTTGAGCATGCTGTCAGGAGGGGAGGCCAGTCCTTGAAGAAAATCTTCATACTTGGTACAGTCAGAGAAAGAGAGGAAAATCCTCAACGTGATGGACAGACACAATGACTCTAACAATGGGATTAAACATGGCAGAGGGCGTGAGGACAGTGCAGGATGGGGCAAGGTTCAGATCTGTTGTACATGGGGTTGCTATAAGTTGTAGTCAACTCAGTGGTACGTGGTAGCAACAACAGATCGTCATGTGATATTATATGGCTTGCCAATTATTAGGGAGCCCTTCTGGCCTAATGGGAGAAAGGTGGACAATCCCTTCCCATGTGATTTACAGCCTCTGAAAAGCTGCTGGAGGTTTTACTATGAGTCAGTTCCAACTCCAGGGCACATAACAACAACACAACAGACAGCAAAAGGAAGCTCTGGTGATTTATTCTGTAGGGACTTGTGCTGTGAACCCAAAGGCCATGCCGCTCCAGAAATTTAAATCCACCAGTGATTTCTAGGGGCGGAAAAGTTAGGCAATCTCTTCCCACATTTTAGAACCCAATTGACTGTCAGCTCTGAGTTGACTCTGACTCTATAGCAATGCGTTTGAGACCATAAAAGACAGGACTTATTTGTCTACCTAATTCACTGGAATGCAGAGCTTTGAGTGACTATATAAGGAAAAACAACTACCTGAGCCCAAGCCACATGATGAAGCTATAAATAAATACTCTAGTGAAGAATCCCAAGTGAGCTGACTTCTAGGCAGCCTAACCTAGTGCCAATATGTGCATGAAGGTCCAGGACACTCCTGTCACTCCCAGCCACTGAGTCTTCTCAGCTGAGGCTTCAGATTTCACAGACCAGAAGCAAGCCTTCCCAACTGTGCCCTGTCCAACCTTACCCACACAACTCACAAGATGAAATAAAATGGCTGGGTTTTTTTTACTTGCCAAGGACCCCACCTCTCTGGCAGTTTGAAACCATCAGCAGCTTCATGGAAAAATATGGCTAACTTTCTCTCATGTGATTTATACAACCTCAGAAATCTAATGGAGGGTCAGCTATGAGTAGGTTGCCTTGTTGTTGTTGTTGTTGTTGTTGTTGTTGTTGTTGTTGTTAGGCATCATCAAGCCAACTATAACTCATAGTGACAGTACAGTAGATTGGAACTTTATTCTATACCACCAACTATTATGAGTTCTAGATAATGGAGCAAAGATTTTTTTAAAAAATCATGACTAGGAGGCACATGCATCGGAAAAGTCTAGACGATTTGACCTCAGCGTGTTAACAGTGACTATTTGGGGTTTTCTGTTGTTGTTGCTCTTTTGCCTTCTTTACGTCATTTCATTTTTTCTGAATTTTTCACAGTGAGCTCATGTTACTTAAATAATCACGGAGGAAGAGGGAAGCAATGTTCAGAAAAGAAAATACCACTGAAGCACGGTGGTTATGTTTTCAGCTACAAATAATGATGATGGAAGCCTTTCTGTCCTGTAACCATAATCAACCCACAAATTCTTTTACAACCAAAGCTCCTTTTTGTCGCTTTAGCAGGGACTCAACATTCATTCTCATCTCTTCAAGGCTGAGTCGTGTTGAAGCAGCAGGGAGTGAAAAGGAGGGTCCTTGGGGCACTTTCTCTGGCACTGTCATTCTTTGGGCAACCAGACTCTGGGCTCAGACAAGCACCCCCTCCCTTGGGAATAGGGGACAGGGGAGGGCAGTGCCTGTGTGGCAGCGCACGGGGTGGGGGATGGTGGAGAGGGCACGGAGGGAAGTGGGAGTGTCCTGGTAGACAGAGGCCAGGGCGCTGTGGCTTCCTCCCCTTGGTGGGGAAATGGAAAGTCTAGGCGTCTACAGCACTTGGCATAACCACCCACTTACATCATGGCACGGAGCGCGTGTGCTGCCAATGTCATCTCCACCACAACTAACAAAGCCTCGAACCTAAAGTGTGTTACTGGAGCACATCCTTTTCCTTCAGAGACATCATACTCAAAGATTAACAGCCTGGCCTGCTGAGAACACAGCACAAATCTTGGCATGGAGGAGGAGCAGGAGGAGGAGGCGGCGGCCTTGGACCCGCTGAACTGTCACGCTGTAGGAGCAGAAGGAAAGCAGGGAGGAGCGAGAGGCCACGAGAGAAAAGAGCAGACCTTGTGATTTTCACAAAAAGGGTCTTCAAATGGAACCAAGAGTGAGATAGGTATTAGAGGCATGGTTTCTGAGGAAAATCTAAAAGCAATAAGGAAGGCACTCATTAAACAAAGCAGTAAGTCCCAAAACTGGGCACCAACACTTTCCCTTCTTGTAGCAACTTCTTGCTTCTACAGAGCATTCCACCCAGGGATCCCAGGTCCAAGGAGCACCCACAGAGATGGAAGGAGTGTCAGAGGCCAGATAAGGAAAGGGCACCTTTGTGCTCTAAGCTCTTTGAAGCTATGAAAGTATTTCTCTGAGCATCTTCCAAGTTGCCATCATTCTGTTTGCAGTCAATCACTACTTTTGTTAAATGTGTCATCTTAGATGTTCCCACTTGGCTGTCATCAGATACTCTGGTGGTTTAGTGTTAATTATTTATGTGGTTCTGGCTGCTATTGAGAGAGGGGGACATGCAGTAGAAAGCAAGTTGGAGCCATTCTTTGCAGCTCCCTCTCTTTGTTCTCCTCCGATCATTCTCCTTCGTGAGGGCAAAATTAATCAGGGCATTGACGATGCCCTGGCAAGGAGGTTGGGGTTGAGGGGACAGCTCAGTTCTTTCTACTTTAAGTTCTAAATGATACCTTTGCCTTTTTCGGGTCACCTTCTGTACATGCATTCTTTATCTTATTGCATTTCCCTTTATTGTGCTTAGCAGATATTGCTTTTCTTATTTTTTTTTTAAACAAATTGAAATTTAATGAAATTTAATGAGTCTAAGAGTCTATCAGCACCATTTTCCTAACAGCATATTCTCACTTCTTGCCTCTGTGTCGCATTTTTGGTAACTCTTGCAATATTTCAAATTATTGCTTGCTATTGTAGAGTATAAACATAAATTGTAATGCCCTGAGAAATCAAGAAGCTCATGTGACTTCCTTAATGGCTGTTTGCTTGATTGTGGTAGTCTGAACCCAATACTGCAGTAATATCTTCAAAGTATTCCTCTATTGTGATTGCTGTAGCAAAGTAGCACTAAGAGGGTGACTTCAAGAAACAGATATGTCTTCTCTCACAGTTCTCAATGCCAGAAATTTCAAATCAAGGACTCAGCAAGGCTCTGCTTCTTCTGAAGGCTCCAGGGGAAACTTTGTTCCTTATCTCTTCTGGTTCTAGTGGCTCTAGGTGTGTCCTCAGCTGGGGCTGAACCACCAAACCCCTTGTCTCCCTGATCACATTGCCTTCTTGTCATCTCTGTGTATCTCAAATCTCTCTCTGTCTTACAAGGTTAGAAATTATTGCATTTAGGATCCCCTTAAGAGCCTCAATTGCATCACATCTTTTGCCCTATAAACCAATAATCATTATTTTGTCATTTCAAGAATATTCATAGATTCCATACATTTCTAAGGTCAATGTTAATACCAGTATGGGAGATCTGGTGGTCTAGAGGATAAGGAGTTATGTTGTTAACCTAAGAGAAGGCTGTTTGAATTCACCCACTGCTCCAAGGGAGAAAGATGGGCAACCTACTCCCATGAGATTTACAGTCTCTGATAACTAAGTCATTGGAGGGTCGGTTATGGATCATTTTAACTCGATGGCAATGAGAGAGAGAGAGAGAGAGAGAGGAGTTCAGTCCACTGTACCTTCCGCTAGGCCTCTACTGTGTACATAGCTCTTAGAGGATCTACCCAAACTTTTCTGCATTGTCATCTTCCATTCACCTCTGTCCTCACATGCCATTTCTGGTGACCGTGGTAGACCACTTCATCATCTCACCATCCTTCACTCACACATGCATAAGAAATCAAACCCATACCCGCTCTTGAATGACTATAGTTAAAGAGCCCAGAAAGAGCAAATAGTTGGATGCTTGGCTGCTAAACAAAAGGTTGATGGCTCAAACCTACCTAGAAGCTCTAGGAGAGAAATGTTTAGCAAACTACTCAGTAAAGATTACAACTAGAAAACCCCATGGGGCAACTGTATTATTCTATACAGAATCACCATGAGACAAAATCACCTCCACACTAGGGAATATCAAAATTGCAGTTACTGCATTACAGCTTAAAACAACCATACAATCTGCTTCTGTGGGCTTGCTGGGAAAATTTGGTGTTGAGAGCAATGTAGAAGAGTGGATGCAATTACAGATGCTGCATACTCCATTTTCAAAAAGCAAATATAAAACTTACTGGCAACTTTATTGTGGATGAACATATCGTCAGTTGTTGCTGTTGTTAAGCACCATCGAGTCAAGTATGACTCATAGCAACCCTAGGAACAATAGATCTGAACTCTGTCCTGTCCTGTGCCATCCTCACAAACCTCAACACATTTGAGTCCATTGTCACAGACACTGTATCAATCCATCTCCTGAAGGGTCTTCCTCCCCACCTTTCCAAGCATGATATCCCTTTCCAAGGAATAGCTTCTCCAACAACATGTCCAAAATGTGTGACACAAAGATTCACCATCTTTGCCTCCAAGGAGCACTCTGGTTGCACTTTCTTCAAGACATATCTGTTCTTTTGGCAGTCCATTCAGCACTGTTCCCCAACACCATAACTCAAATATATGGATTCTTCTCCTGTCATTCATATTCATTGTCCAGCTCTCAGATGCATAGCAAGTGATGTGAAAGACTGTGGCTTGAATCGAGTGCACTTTGTCTTTAAACAGACATCATTGCTTTTCAGAACATTGGAGAGATTGTTCACAGCAGACATTCTCATTGCTAGATTTCTCCTAGTCTCCTTACTGTTGGTACTAAGGGTGTTGACTGTGGACCCCAGCAAGATGAAATCATTAACAATTTCAAACTTTTCTCCACTTATCATGATATTACCTATTGGACCAGTGGTGAAGATTTTTGTTTTATTGATGTTGAAATGTAATCCATACTGAAGGCTACAGCCCTTGATCCTCTACAGCAAGTAAGTCAAGTCCTCCTCACTTTGAACAACCAAGGTTGTGTCATCTGCATAACACAGGTTGTTGATGACTCTCCCTCCAATCCTGATGTCTCACTTTTCTTCACAAAGTCCAACTTTACAAATTATTTGCTCAGCCTACAGATTGAATAGGATGAAGAAAGGATACAATTGTGACTCACACTTTTCTTGATTTTGAACCATGCAGTGTTCCCTTGCTCTGTTCAGACAATAGCTTCTCGGTCTAGGTATAGATTTCACATAAGCATAATAAAGTGTTCTGGAATTCTTTTCAATATTCTTTTCAATGTTAGCCACATTTTTTTATGATTCACACAGTCAAATGCCTTTGCATAGTCAATAAAATACAAACAGACATTCTTCTGATATCTTTGCTTTCAGCCAAGATCTGACATCAGCAATAGTATCCCTCGTACAGCAACCTCTTCTAAATCCAGCTTGAACTGTTACTATTTCTCTGCCAATGTACTGTTCTAACCATTTTGGGAAGATATTCAACAATATTTTGCTTGCATGTGATGTTAATGATATTGTTTAATAGTTTCCATATTCTGTTGGATCTCCTTTCTTGGGAATAGTAACAAATATGGATCTCTTCCAGTCAGTTGGCCAGGGAGAGTCTTCCAAATTTTGTGTCACAGACTACTAAGTATGTCCAGGTCTGCTGCATCTATTACTCAGAATATATCCATTGGTGTCCACTGATTTCCTGAGACCTTATGTTTTGTCAATGCCTTCAATGCAACTTGAACTTCTGCCTTTATCATAACTTAAGAGAAGAAGGAATAAACATGTTTATGTCTATGCAGTTATACCAAGTCTTTCTCTATTACAAAAATTCTTAGATGACTTCTCAAATATGTTGTTGTTGTTGTTGTTATATACCATTGAGTTGCTTGCGACTCATAGCAACCCTATGCACAATAGCTCTGAACTCTGCTCTACCCTGAGCTAAACTCACTGCCTCTGACACACCTCATTACCGCAGTTACTGTGTTAATCCTTCTCAGATGTAGTTACCAATAAAGTAAAATCAGACAGTGCTATTCCAGCAGCTAAAGAAAGGAAGCAAGAATAACTAAAACCACGTCCCAGACCTATAGAAAAGTACTGACTCTCAATGTGACACTGTGAAAGCCATTCCAGCAGACTACATACAGTTCGATCTCTTGAACTAAGATGGTATAATGCTATTTTTTATCCCAAGAGCAAAGGTGGAATTGTTGGAGTTATGCAGAACTCCACTGCCAGGCAGATACGGTGATTAGTATATCTACTGAAGCTTTATGTGAAAATGTTTTCTGGGAATCTAAAACCAAATATGGCATTCATGTTAGAAAAAGTGAGGCATAGGAACTAGTATACAATAATAATTTAAAAAGACAGCTTACAAAGCAGCTGGGGGTGGTGGTGGGGAGTGAAGATTAAAAATAGTGTGGTCCTAGCATTCAAATTGGAGAAACCAATGAGTCAGATGAGGGAACTGCAGTGGCTTAGAGGTAAAGAGTGGTGTTGCCAGCCCAAAGGCATAGGGTTCGAATTCACAAGCTTCTCCATGGCAGAAAAATAGTCAATCAATTCACATATGATTTACAGTCTTGAAAATAGACTGGTGAGGCAGCTATGAGTCAGTTCCCACTCAACAGCTCACAACAGCAACGAATCAGATGAATGCTAGACTGTGAATGAAAGGAAAAGAACATTTCCAAGCTCAACAAGTAAAAAGTTCAACTGCTTAAAAGTTTCATTTTTCTTCTCTGTAAGATACACATATTTAAGTTAGAGAAAATGGAATATCTATAGGTGTAAGACTTGAAATTATAATGAAAACAATGTCTTTCTCTGTTTCACTGACCATGCAAAGGCATTTAACTGTGTGGATCACAACAAACTGTGGCTAACCTTGAGGAAAAGGGCAATTCCAGAACACTTGATTGTGCTCATGTGAGACCTATATTTGGACCAGGAAGTGATAGTCAGAACAGAGCAATGAAACACTACATGGTTCAAAATCAAGAAAGGAGTGTGTCAGGGATTCATCCTCTTTTCATACTTTTTCAATCTATATGCAGAACAGATCATTTGGGAAGCTGGACTTAATGAGGAGGAATGTAGCAACAGGATTGGAGAAAGACTCAACAACAACCTGCCAACCTGTGTTACGCAGATGACACAATCTTACTCACTGAAAGAAAGAAAACCTGAAACATTTGCTGCAGAAGGTCAAGAACTGCGGCCTTCAATATGTATTGAAGTGCAACATTAAGGAAACAAAGATTCTCAGCACTGGGCCACTGTGGATTTTCACCACCTCATTTTAACTGATTTGCAGCTTCTTGAGAGATGGAGAAGAGATTAGGATTGTTAAGTGCTTCACCTTGCTCAGGTCCACAATCAACACTCTTGGCACTAGCAGTCAGGAAATAAAAAGATGAATTGCATTAGGAAAATCTTATGTCAGGGACATTTTCAGAGTGGTAAAGAGCAACAATGTCAGCCTAGAGACTAAGGTGCACCTGATCCATTGTCTTCACAATTTCTAAGCATTAGAGAGCTGGATAATGATTAAAGGTGAAATAAGATGTCTTTGAGTTGTGCTGGAGAAGAGCATTGACCATACCATGGTCTGCCAAGAGAACATACAGGTCTCTCCTAGAGAGGGTGAAACCAAGCTGCTCTTTGAAGGCAAGGATTTTGAAGTTCTATCTCACATGTTTTGAACATGTTGTCAGGAGGGATCAGTCCTGGGGAAAGGACATCAAGCTTGGAAAAGTGAAGGGATAGTACAGGAGAGGGAGACCCTGGATGAGATGGTTTAACACAGTAACTGCAGAAATGAGGGTAGGTGTGTCAGAGGCAGTGTGACTGTCTCAGTACAAGGCAGGGCTCAGAACTACTGTGCATGAGGTCACTATGAGTCACAGTCAACTTGATGGCACATAATTACAGCAGCAAAAATAAAACATAAGCTTCAGGCGAGCTCTGGTGGCTGCGTGGCAAGAAGCTACCCTGCAATCCCAGAGGTGTGTGGTTCAAATCTACCAGATGCTCTACTGGAGAAGGAGGGACAATCTCCTCTTGTTATCAGTCAAATACAATTTGACAGTACACACACACCCACACCCACACACACAGAGAATTAAACAGAATATGTTGTTGTTGTTGTTGTTGTTAGGTGCTGTCGAGTCATAGACAACTCATAGCGACCCTATGAATGGAAGACCTGAGCACTGTTCATTAAGTTTCCGGAGGCAAGCCATTTTAGAAGTGATGCCTTCCAGGCTTGTTTAAATTGGGAAGCTCCACCAAACACTGTCCACCATGGGTAACCATTATCACATCTGGCACACAAGTGTGACTGTGTTTAGCATCACACCAACCACAAGTTACCACTGTACAGCAATGCACAGACCAGTGTTATACCACATAGAACAATGTTTCAAGCGGAATTCTAAAACATTCATATTTATATATATTGTGAGTTTTGTCCTCAGAGCCTTGTCTTCTAAGAAAATTACAATGAGCAACAAATCTGGATCAAATAATATAATTACCTCTTTTAATAGTTTCTTACTATTTAAAATGACATTTAAAAAAAAAAAAACACCTCCTGCAAGCTCATTGCCATTGACTCAAAACCAACTCATAACTCACTCTCAGTGGGTTTTCAGAAGCTATAAATGGTACAGGAGGCAATGGACGGTCTTTCTCCCAAGGTGCAGCTGGAAGATTTGAACCACCTGCCTTTGGGCTGGCAGTGGTGCAACTCCTTACCCACAAGGCCACCAGAGTTCTCAAAAATGAAGTTAGTCTTTTTAATTTGTTTGTTTGTTTGGAATTAATATACTACTGAGAATTGTAATGGTGTTTTGGATTTTTCTATATTATCTTAAAGATAATCTCCTACAATGTATTTTAACAAAAATCACATAATAAATTACAATAAATACTATCTGTAAAAATGAAATAAATGTTTATATTAATTAGCTGACACAGAAGAATTTCATGATACAATGTATAACCAAGGACCTATGGTGATGAAGGAGAAGTTCAAGTTGCTCTGAAGGAATTGGCAAAAAAGCAAGTTCCCAAGAACTGATGGTATACCTATAGTCATGTTTCAGAAAAATAGACACTGTCTTGAATGTGCTCACCAAGTTGTGCCGAGAAAGCTGGAGGACAATAACCTGGCCAACTGACTGGAAGAGATCCATATTTGTTCCCATTCAAAAGAAAGGTGACCTGACAGAGTGTAGAGATTATCAAGCAATATCATTTGAGTCACATGCAAGCAAGATCCTGCTGAAAATTATACAAAAAACAGCTGGAACAGTACATCAACAGAGAACTGTCAGTTGTGCAAGCTGGGTTTAGAAGAGGCTGTAGCACTAGAGATGTTGGATGGATCTTGGCTCAAAACAGAGAGTACCAGAGATATACCTATTTGTGTTTCATTAAATATGCAAAGACATTTGACTGTATGAAACACAAGAAACTGTAGCTAACTTTGAGAAGAATGGAAACCCCAGAACACTTGATTGTGCTTATGTGAAACCTGAACTTGGACCAGGAGGCAGTGATCAAAACAGAGCAAGGAAACACTGCATGGTTCGAAATCAGGAAGGTGTATGCATGTCAGGGATGCATTCTATCACTATACTGTTTCAATCTATCTGTAGAACAGATTGTCCGGCAAACTTATCTCTGTGAGGAGGAATGAGGTATCAGGATTGGATAAAGATTCATCACTTGCGTTACACAGATGGCAGAACCTTGCTTGCCAAAACTGAAGAAGATCTGAGGCATTTGCTGCAGATGGTCAAGGACTACAGCCTTCAATATGTATTGAAGCATGACATCAAGAAAACAAAAGATTCTCACCAATAGGTAAATTGACAGCATCATGATAGATGGTGAAGAGATTGAGATAGTTAATAGCTTCTGTTCACTTGGCTCCATAACAACACTCATGGGACCAGCAATACAGGAAATCAAAAGACAAATTGTACTGGAAAAATCTGCTGTCAGGGACCTACCCAGAGCACTGAAGAGCAATGATGTCTGTCTGGAGACTAAGGTTTTCCTGATCTAGGCCATGGTCTTCACAATTGCTTGCTATGTATCAAAAAGTTGCACAATGACTAGGGATGATAGAAGGAGAATTGATGCCTTTGAGCTTTGGTGCTGGAGAAGAGTACTGAATGGACTGCTATGAGAGCATACAGGTTCGTCCTGGAGAGGGTGAAACCAGGCTCCTTGGAGACATGGATTCTGAAGCTCTGTCTGATATACTTTGGGCATGTTGCAAGGATTGACCAACCAGTCCTTGGAGAGGGACATCATGCCTGGAACGGTGGGAGGATAGCACAAAAGAGGTAGACCCTGGATTAAATCGGTTGACTCCATGAGTGGGATAAATTCAAAATTCTAACCTCCAAGGAGAGGATTTTTCACCTTCTCCAAGACAGATCTATTTGTTTTCTATTTGTTTAATATATATATGTGTGTGTTTTCAGTGAAGGTCCAACTGAAGAAAAGATAAACCACTCAATTATTTCAAAAAGAACTGAATTCAAAATAGAAAATAAGATTTGTACAAAATCCTAGGCAAGACTGGTGTTTCTAAAGTAGTCTCTTAAGAGGTCAATCTAGTCTTCAAGACTTTTATCTATTGTTACCTGCTATCCATTCAGCTTTGCTCACCCCCTAATCATGGCAACTCTAATATGTGTGATTCAGAGCTTTTTTGTTGTTGTTGACTGAAATTTGGTAGCAGATCAGCAGGCACTTCTAGTCCATTTTAGTCCAGAAATCCAGCTGAAACCTGACTTACATGATATTGTTGTTGTTGCTGTTATGTACATTAACTTGAATGACAGCAACACTGGGGTGTCCATTTGACAGAATGATGGTATCTGAGCAGAGTGATGGAGTCACTAACCCAAGGCCATATATTTCATAGGCAGCAAAGTGAGACAATAGTTTTCCTGACCATTCCATTTTTCTATAACCATTTACATTCTACTCAATGGGATGGATTGAGAGAAGAATATAACCATGACACACAGCAGAGATTGTGAGGATGGCACAGAACAGAGCCTGTTTCCGGGCTGGTTTTTTATAACATCACTATGGTACTCAACAACAACAACAAAATTCTGCTTACATGGTATAAAGAAGAATATTTAAATCTAAAAATTGCATTTCCCCCTCTATATTTATAATGATGTTTAAGGGGGGAAAACCCATCAAGAAGTACCAAAAAATCCAGTGTCATGCAGCCTCTGCCATCAACAAATAAATGTGTAGAAAAACTATGGTATATTCATACAATGGAATATTATGCAACCCTAAAAACAAGGAACTTGTAAAACATTACACAACACGAGGGATTGTGGAGCACATCAGGTTGAGTAAAATATCTCAGTCACAAAAGGACAAATACTGCATAGCACCACTTACTATAAAGCAGGTCTGACATGAGGGCTTGGGAGGATAATAGGATAAGAGTGAAGAAATAATGACCATTAAATAATGACATTGAAACAGATGAAAGAAAGAACTGTCTAAAAGGAATAAATGATTAGGCATTATACATATGGAAACAGCCCAGAATAAAAGATATATCATTGCAAAGAGGATTGGGGTGGGAGGGAGGGAGGTAATTGTGCAACAATGAATGAATATTTTTAAAAGTGAAGTGCGGGAGGGGGCAGTGAGAGAGAGGGGGTGAAACAATGAACGAAGGAAATTCTAACTTCTCTATAAACTTTAGTTAAAACGATAATTAAAATTTTATTAAAAAATTACTTGTTGGAATGAAAAAAAAATGCAGGCTCTGGAGAAAGGTGACTGGATTTACAGCTTTCTTGACTTCTCACTTGTTGTCTGCCCTCCTTCTTACTTCATTCTTAGTCCCTCATCAAATTACCCAGGAAAGAAATACATATTGGCAGGATTCATGTCCAGGAGCTTTCTGAGGATTGAACAAGTCAGTGTAAACAAGTATCTGGTGGAAACAACAACAATAACAAAATATATTAAAGTACTTAATAAATAGCAGCAATTCTTTATGCAGTACTGTCCTATACTTCATCTCATACTACTTCTCATCTGATAACCATCAAGGTCAGAACAGACTCACTGCGACCCTCTAGTAGGTTTTCAGGAGGCTGTAAACTATACAGAACAAGATTGCTCATCTTTCTCCCTTGGAGCTGCTGATAGATTGAAACCACCATAGAGGCTCCACCTTTGGGCTACCAGCACAGCTCCCTATGCACTGTGCCACCAGACTTCCATTTCCTAGACTTATCAGGTATTAATTTTATTATCAAGCAAAAAAAACCCCTCATTTTCAAAAAATCCAAGTTTGATAGTAGCCTTCTCCCTAACAATAATAAAACAATCATGGTTGTATGAAAGAAAACCTAAACCGTTAAAGTTTGTGCTCTTGTATCAGGCCTACCCATTAAAAATCTGCTTCCTGCTGATAAGAAAAATAATGACACACAAGCTTTATTTCAAAATTAGGAGTCAAAAGGCTCTGGGTAGTTCCATTTTCAAGACTACTGATTAAATGCAAGAAATATCGTGCTCAAGCTGGTCCTTACAAACACCTAATTTCATTCTTTAAGAAGCATTTGTGATAAGAAGAAAAGGTGAGGGAAACAAGCCGTTATGGGGGAGTTTGGGTTTAACAGTTTGATCATGCCAGTTACCACTGAGTCAGCTTGGACTCATGGCAATCTCCTACACCCAGGTGAGAATCGCCAGACCTTCCTTCTTAGGTGCCTCTGGATGGACTGGAACCTTTCACCTTTCAGTTAGTAACTTAGCACTCACTAGCCATCATTTGCACCACCCAGGGACTCTGAGATGACCAAACAAAATAAAGTAGTTGTCTTGAGTCCTTTAAAAATTCCTTATTCACTGTTGGTGGGAGTGTAAAATGGTGCAACCACTGTGGAAAGCATTGTGGCGCTTTCTC
>NW_006399829.1:12296584-12300099 GCF_000299155.1 Elephantulus edwardii
AAAAAAATTCCTGAGAACTCCATGTCCTACAGAGATTTTACAGCTGTGATCTTTCAGAAGCAGATTTCCAGGCCTTTAATCCTAGGTGCCTCTGAGTGGATGCAAACCACTAACTTTTGGCTACAAGCCCATGACATAAATGTGTGCATGATTCAGGGGCTCCAGGTTTGACCACAGAAAAAGAAAGTTGAATCACTGCTGAAGAGTCTATTCTGATACACTACACGGTGGCCTATTTGTTACAGCATAGACCTGCTCTGCAGGATTATCTTGGCTGCAACCCTTCAGAAGAAGATTGCAGACTTCTTTCCATTTAGTGGTTGAGTGAGCTCAAAATGTGAGCTTTGTAATTAGGAGTCAAGTGCATAACTGCAGCATCACCTGAGTGCTTTGATTTGACTGTTGTTGTTATTAGGAACCATACATTTGGTTCTAACATTCACACAACGGAAGGAAACACTCCTTGATCTTGTGTTAGCCTCAATTTTGTCCTTAAGTTTGATCATTTTGTGATTGTAAGGTGTCATCAACTGCGACTCATAGCACCCCTATCAGCAACAGACCTGAACCTTGCCCTATCTTATACCGTTCTTGTGATGTTGGACAGGCTTGAGCCCATTGTTACATTCGCTGTGTCAAACCATCTAGTTTAGAATCTTCCTCTTTTTCTCTATCTACCTTTCCCAGCATGATATCTTTGTTCCAAGGACTGGTCTCTCATGACCCAAAGTATGAGATGAAGTTTTGTCATTCATTGTTCGAAGGAACACTCTGGTTGCACTTCTTACAAGACAGATGTTTGTTCATTTGGCCATCCATGGGATATTCAGCATTCTTCTCCAACACCATAAATCAAAGGTATTTATTCTTCTTCTGTTATTCTTAGTCATTGTCCAACTTTCAGATGTATGTTGTTGTTGTTGCTGAGTGCCACTGAGTCAGAACTGACCCATAGCTGACCCTACAATGGGTTTTCAAAGGCAGTCAAGCATTTGGGAGGAGGTTGCCCATCCTTCTCCCACTGAACAGCTGGTGGATTTGAACCACATACTTTCAATATTGCAGTGCAGCTTCTTACAACTAGGCCATCAGAGTGAAGACGCAATTAAAAATGCCATGCCTTGAATCAGGTACACCTTAGTCTTTAAACTGATATCACTGCTCTTTAGAACTTTGGAGGGGTCTTGGACAGCAGATTTTCCCAATGCACCATGTCTTTTATTTTGTTTCAGTGTTTTGTTGTTGTTGTTGTTTGCGTTTGGGTGTGGGTGTGTATTTTGGTTTTTTGGGGTGTTTTTTTTTCTGCTGTTACCATAAATGCTAATTGTGGATACAAATAAAATTAAGTAATAGGCAACTTCAGTCTTCTCTCCAACAATCTTGATGTTGCTTATTGGTCCAGTGGAAGATTTGTATTTTTTTTATGTTGAGATGTAACCCATATTAGCAGCAAATGTTTCTTTAAGCCTTCACTTCTGCAAGCAAAGTTGGGTCATCTGCATAATGTAGGTTGTTGACGAATTTTCCCCCAATCTTGATATTCTTTTCCATATAGTTCAGCTTGTCCAATGATTTATAAATATACATACTGAATAGGTATGGAGAAACAAAATATAGCTCTGACTCAAGCCTTTCCTACTTTTATACCACACAGAACTCCCTTTTTCTGTTCAAACATCTGCTTCTTGGTCTATGTGGAAGTTTCCCAAGAGCATAATGAAATATTTTGAGATTCTATTCTTCTCAACTTTATGATCCACACAGTCAAATGTCCTTTCCTACTAGAAACAAAACAAAAAACAAAACACACAAGTAAACATTTTTTTTCTTTCTGGTACTCTTTGCTTTCAGCCAAGATTCATTTGACATCAGCAATGATAACCTTCCTTCTATTCCTCTTCTGAATTTCATTTGAATTTTTGGAAGTTCCTGTTGATATATTGTCCCAGCCATTTTAAAATAATCTTCAGCAAGATTTTACTTTCAAATGTTATTAATGATATTGTTTGACAATTTCTTCATTCTATTGGATCACCCTGTTTTGGGAATGAGAACAAATATAAATCTCTTCCAGTCAGTTGGCCAGGTGACTGTCTTGCAAATTTCTTGTTGTAGATTAGATAGCACATTCAGGACTGTTCATTGAAATGTGTCAATTGCTGTTCTATCAATTCCTGAGGTCTTATTTGTTGTTGTTTTTGATGGGTAAGGAAATACATCCTTCAGAAGAAAGGGATGGATACACCATGACTCTTCCTGAATTTCAGCCTGAAATATTTTATGGCATAGACTTTCTGTATCGAACAACCTCTAGTCCCCAGAAAGGGAGAAAGTGCCTAAGTTCATAAGCATTAAGGTAAACTATGTATAGTATCCAATTAGAGAATGATTTCACTTTATTTCCAAATGCCATTACACACACATACAGGAAGAAAGGTCATTTATTAAGTCAGCATGGGAGATAAGAGCCAAGCAGGAAATGTCTTTGTGTATGAAATCAGTGAAAGTCCAGACTGGAAGAAAAATAGGAGGGGCATATCCTGAGGCCTTCCCATAGAGATCCCAGGCTTCTGTGAATGAAAGAATGGTAAGGGTAAATTTAATTTGCAAGTCACTTCAACATGAGCTACATTACTTTTTGTTGCTGTGACTTAGGAAAGGAAGGAAGGAATGAAGAAGTTAAAATTCTAATTGTTTAGTAAACTAAACATTAGCTGGAGAAGCCATTGATCTGAATTTTTCTAGGAATAACCTACATTTCAGTTAAGTAATTATGTCTATGTGTCATTTTGAATATGGGACACCTACTTTGGACAATATTTGGGACAATGTTCACAATTATAAATCACTTTGATCCTCTTTTGGCACTTTTGCTTATCAAGTGTAAGGACAGAAGATAAAGACAGAATCGGGCTCAAATCCCAGTTTGTCTGAATCTGGTCAAGTTACTTCATTTTTTTTTCCACTGTAAAATGGGTCAATTAAAACCTACTCCATAGGACTGTTTAGAAGGTGAGGTGAGATAAACAAGGGAAATGTCCCATGTAGTTGTTACTGAATAAATATTTGCAATAACTTTTCTTCCCATTATGGTTTAGAGGATAATTGACCATATAGATCATTTTGGGGGAGCTAATTTTTAAACTTCAGCAAAAGATTTGGGGAGCTTTGGCGACCTCATGGTAAGGAGTCACTGCAGTCCCAAAGGCATATAGTTCAAATCCACCAGCTGCTGTGCGGGAGAAAGGGTGACCATCTCCTCCCTTGTGGTTAAACTGCCTCTGAAAACCTTACTGGGGGTCAGCCATGGGTCACTTCTGATTGGACAACAGAACAACAATAAATAAACAACAACAACAATAAAAGTTTTGGCAGCTTTATGTTGTGTGTTATGTTGTTATATTGGTTTTTAAACTCTTGACTTAAAAATATCAAGTTTTTGAAAATAAAACTGTCCATTATAACAACTAGATCTATGTGGAATCGAATTGAGAATCCAGAGATCAACCCATCTA
>NW_006399829.1:12301658-12302735 GCF_000299155.1 Elephantulus edwardii
ATAGGGAATGGCAAAGGACACACTGACAAAGAAGATTAATCAGAACTGGCTTTGACAAGCACTGTGGCATTTGGACAAGGACAAACTGGGAGG
The DNA here is from genome assembly GCF_000299155.1 of Elephantulus edwardii. Lineage (NCBI taxonomy): Eukaryota > Metazoa > Chordata > Mammalia > Macroscelidea > Macroscelididae > Elephantulus > Elephantulus edwardii. The sequence continues at coordinate 12,301,752 of NW_006399829.1, forward strand.
AGGGTAGAGAGAATAGTGCAACAATGAATGAATGGAAACCCAAAATCTCTGTAAATGTTTATGAAAATTAATAAAATATTAGTATAGGGGAAAAAAACAACTAGATGACTTACATTGCAATGGATGAGTGTTATATGAGCACACTCAGTTCTCAATCACCTTTCATGCACTGGCATTTATATCTTAACCTTTTTACTGCTTTGCAAATTTCAGGAGGCCAAGTGGTATCCAACATAAATCAAGTGTAATATGCTGATCGAGCCTATTTCATAATTGCTATAAAGAAAATTTTTACCAGGGAGCTCTGGTGGCCTAGTGGCAAGAAGCTATGCTGCAATCCTGAAGGCACGCAATTCAAATCCACCAGATCCTTCACTGGAGACAGAGGGACAGTCTCCTCCTGTGCCAGCTGGCTCTGACTTGATGGTAAGCAACAAGAAAATTAATGAATGAATGAATGGACAAACGAATGAATGACATAGACACTCATGAGTTTGAAAAAGAAAAAAGGAAAATTTCTGCCATAGAGTATTTCTTCATTTGATTCTGTGTTACAATTTTACTCATCAGTTGATGAGACTCAAAGAAGGGTTTAGGGCTATTGTATATAGGGTTGCTATGAATCATAGGCGACTTGATGGCACATAACAACAACCATTTAAAGAAAAGACAAATTGGTTTCACTCTCTTCAGGACAGATTTGTTTATTTCTCTTTGCAGTCCCTGACTTCAAGAGTTTAACACTCTAAAACACTATGAGATAACATCTCACCCCAGTTAGAATAGCAAAATTTAACAAAATAGCAAGCAACAAATGCTGGTGAGGTTGTGGAGAAACTGGAACCCTTACTCACTGTTGGTAGGAGTGTAAAATGGTGCAATCACTGTGGAAAGCATTGTGGTGCTTTCCCAAAAAGTTGCAAATAGAGATACCATTTGACCCAGCAATTTCACTACTGGGAATATACCCCAAAGAGACCATAA
>NW_006399829.1:12303304-12305105 GCF_000299155.1 Elephantulus edwardii
TAGCACCACAACTCAAAGGCAACAATTCTTTTGCCATCCTTAGTTGTTAACCAGCTCTCACACTCACAGGAAGCAATTGAGAAGACCATGGCCTGGATCAGGTACACCTTAGTCTCTAGACTGACATCACTGCTCTTTAGTACCCTTGAGACATCCTTGACAACTGATTTTCATAAAGCAATTCATCTTTTGATTTCCTGAGTGCTGGTGCTAAGAGTGTTGATTGGAATCTGAGCAGGATGAAACGGTTAATAACCTCAATCTCTTTTCTTTCCATCATGGTACTCCTGATTGGGCCAGTGGTGAGACTTTTTCTGCTCCTGATGTTGAGATGCAATCTATGTTAAAGATTGCAATTCTTAACCTTCTACAGGAAACACATCTAGTCCTCTTCAGATTTGGTGAGCAAGGTTGTATCATCTGCATAACACAGGTTGTTGATGAGTCTTCCTCCAATCTTGATAACCACATTCTTCATCATAAAGTACAGACTCCTGACTGAGTTATTTGTTACTCTTACAGATTGAAAAGGTATGGAGAAAGGATATAACATCCATGGTAATAACAATTATGAAATCAAAATAAGGGTTGTGTGGGGAAATCTGCTGTCAAGAACCTCATCAAAGTGCTAAGGAACAAGGATGTCAATTTAAAGACTAAGGTGAACCTGATCTAAGCCATAGTCTTTTAAACTTCTTCCTGTCTGAATATTGGACAATGATGACTAAGGATGACTGAAGAAGAATTGATGCCTTTGAGTTGTGGTGTTGGAGAAGAGTACCGAATATTTTATGGACTGCTAAAATTATAAACAATTCTGTCTTGAGGAAAGTACAACCAGGGTGGTGGAGAAACAGTGTCACATATTTTGAGCACGTCGCTAGGAGAGGCTAGTCCTTAGAAAAAGACACCGTGATTAGAAAGGTGGAGGGTCAGTGAAAGAATGTGACACAGTGATATAACAATAGGATCAAATATAAGGATGACATAGGATAGGGTAGGGTTCAGATACTTTGTTTACAGGATTGCTATGAGTTGTATTTGACTTAATGGTATCCAACAACAACCCATAGCTGACAATTCAGTGGGCTTTCAGAGGCAGTTAATTGAACGGGAGGAGATTGCTCATCCTTCTCCCACAGAGTAGCTGGTGGATTCGAACTGTGTACCTTCAGATTGCAGCCCAGCTTCTTATCACTAGGCCACCTAAAAGGACAATATGTTTTTGTATATATCCCACCAAAAGACATCTTGATGTTCTAATGCCTGTATGTGTGGTTGTGACTTTGTTTGGAAATAAGTTTGTTTTTTTTTCTTCCTTTGGTTATATCAATGAGGTCCTGCCAGAGTAGGGTAGGTCCTACACCTAATCACTTTGAGTCATAACTATTGCAGAACAGGCACAAATATCCACATGGGAAGAAGAAATATGAAGACAGCATGAATCTACACATCCAAGGACATCAAAAGTTGAAAGTTACTAGAAACTGAAATAGATAATGAAGAACCTCCATTCAGACTCATCCCCTGAATTTAGTCTTCTAATTAGTGTCTTGAACTAGTCTCTTCTAGTCTCTTGAAGGAGCCCTGGTGACATAGTGGATGAGGAGTTGAGCTGCCAATGTAAAAGAACGTAGCTTAAATCCACCAGTCACTCCATGAGAGAAAGATGGGCAATTTCCTCAGGTAGGATTTATAGCCTCTGAAAACCCTTTGGAGAGTCAGCTGTGAATCAGTTCCAATTGGAATAAAATGAGACTATGAGTATCTTGCTCTGTGAGAAAATAAATTTCTATTTCTT
>NW_006399829.1:12305610-12307988 GCF_000299155.1 Elephantulus edwardii
TCTCCTTCTATCCTCCTTGGTCATTGTCCAACTCTCTGATGCATAACAAGTGATTGCGAAGACCATGGCCTGTATCAGACGCACCTTAGTCTCCAGAGATGATCATACATATGTTCAAAGATATATGCCTATGCTGTATGAATAATATGTGTAATGTACCTTAAAGATGTTTACATCCTGTGAATATGCTATGTTCATGGTATGGGGGATTAAGGTGGGGATAGAATTGAGGTTACCAATCAAACTGACCTTACATTATTCTGGATTATCCCAAAGGATGCTTGTAATCACAAACCCAAACCTAGACCACTGTTAATGAGTCCATTCTAACTTATGGTGACCATCAGGTTTCTGAGTCTGTAAATAGAAAAGGGTAGAGAATGTCTCATCTCCTTCCTTCAGAGAGCCTAATGGGTTTAAACTGCTGATCTTTCCATTAGCGGTCAAGCCTTTAACCTGTAGCACTGTCAAGGTTACTTAGATTATCACAGTATTCTTGAAAGGTGTAAGGGAGAGGCAGAAGAGCCAGTGTCTTGAGTGGTTTAATGTGAGAACAACTTCACTGGTCTTTTCCTCCTTGGAGCCACTGGGTGGGTCTGAACCAGAAAGAAAAGCATTTTTGTGGTGTGTTTTTCATTTACATTGCATAAGGACATTGCTTTGAAAATACATGCAAACAACATAATGAAAGAAAAGTGTGTTATTCAGAAATGATTACAGACTAAAAACTATATTGATTCACAGCCTTTACAAGGCCCCATGTTCTGGTAATAGGTCAGATAATTAAATTTATATAATGAACATTCTCTTTTTTCAATGGCTGCATTGAATCACGATGACGCTATATAAAACCTTGCTTAGAGAGTATCTTTGAGTGCCTTGGTGAATGAGAAGTCTTGGTGAAACAACTCAGTCTTGTGTGTAGTGTATTTCTTTGAAGAAAGTGAAATTGTGCATCACAATCATCTAGGGAGCTTTAAAAATATAATTGAAGCTTGAGTCCTACCCTCTAGATGAGGATTTTATTGGCCTAGAGAGAAGTTATGGCAATTTCCTCCCATGAAATTGGAAGCCTCTGAAACCACTGTGCAGGGTCAACTATGAGTCAGTTTCTACTCAACAGCTTGCAACAACAGTAGAGTTAGATTGAGGCACTGTGGTGGAATGTTGAGGAGGAAGGGACCTCGGGCCAGGACAAATCACCTAAGCTCCAGATAGGTGCAAGACTCCCTTTAATACGGGGTAGAGAAAGCTTCCCTGTGTTTGGGTGTACTAGCCTGAGAAAGCTTGCCACCTGGGAAGACAGCTGCCGCATTTGTTGAGCTAGGAGTGATTCGTACAAGGTTAAGGTTCTCCTGTCCAATCCACATGTCCCACGTCTGTAAACCCACCCTATGCTGTTTTCCTGTGTATATAAGTGCAGTGCTTATTCCAATAAAATCGAGTTGGATTGACTCTCTGATACTCTCCTGGAGTGGTGTATCTCCGTTGTGATTACTCCCATCAGGTTGTCGCTGTTAAGTTGCTGGTGAGCTGACAGCGACAAGGCACCATTGTTATTATCTACTGTCAAGTCAGAACTGATTCATATTCATACTTTGGGTATCTTGCTGGGAGAATTTATTCCTTGGAAAGGAACATCATGTTTGGAAATGCAGAGGGTCAGTGGAAAAGAGGAAGACTATCAATGAGATGGATTGACACTGACTGCAGCAATGGCTCAAGAGTGTCATGATGATAAGGATGGCACAAGATAGGACAAGGTTCAGGTCTATCGTTCACAGGGTAGCTTGATAGAACCTAAAATAAAAAACTGTTCTTGTTATATGCCATCAAGTCGCTTGCAACTCATAGCAACTGTATGCACAACAGCCCTAAACCCTGCTCTATCCCGTGCCAATCCACTGTCTCAAACATTCCCACCCTCATTACCCCAGTCACTTAATCAATCCATCTCATAGAGGGTCGTATTCTCCTGGGCTATTCCTCCACCATTCCAAGCATGATTTCACTCTCCAAGGACTGGTCCCTCCTTACAACATGACCAAAGTATGTCAGATGAAGCTTCAGAATCCTTGCCTCCAAGGAGCAAAATGGTTTAAACCTCTCTAGAATGAACCTGTCCATTTTCTTAGCAGTCCATGGTATATTCAATACTCTTCTCCAGCACCACAGCTCAAAGGATCTCCTTCTATTATCCCTAGTCATTGTCCAGCTCTGTGATGCATAGCATGCGATTGCAAAGACCCTAGCCTGTATTAGGTGCACCTTAGTCTCCAGAATGACATCACTGCTCTTCAGTACTTTGGATAGGTCCCTAACAGCAGACTTTCCAATTGCAATAAGTCTTTTAATTTCCTGGCTGTTGATGCCAAGAG
>NW_006399829.1:12309038-12311641 GCF_000299155.1 Elephantulus edwardii
TTTACAGAGTCATTGTACCAAAAGGAATTGGTATGCAAAGAAGAATTTAATGAAACAACATATAAGCAATAGCCTATGGTGATGAAGGAGGAAGTACAAGCTACTTTGAAAGAACTGGCAAAAAGTAAGGCCCCAGGAATTGATATATTGGTATATTAATTGACATATTTCAAGTAACAGATGCTGCCCTGGATATACTCACCAAGCTGTGCCAAGAAATCTGGAGGACACTTGGCCAACTGACTGGATGAGATCTATATTTGTTCCCATTCCAAAAAGCAACAACTGCTATTTTTGTTGATTGCCATCAAGTTAAGGATGACTCATAGTGACTCTATGAACAAAAGATCTAATGCCTTTCACGATCATCATTTCTCCAAGTTCATAGAGTTTCCAGAGGCATGTGGTTTAGGAAGTGGATGCCACTCCTGCTTCCCAATCTGATTTACAACTGGGAGCTCCACCAAATATGGTCCACAGTGGGAAAACATTATGGTATTTGATACCCCGATGGCACAAGGTCCAACGTTACAGAAAACCTAGGTTACTTCATACTGCACATTGACAAAGAGGGATGTGCAAAGTGGAAGAATGTTCCTCCAGATATAACAGCATTAGTCTCACTGAGCAGTGGCTAAGTGTGGTCAAGTTGAGTACAACTCAGAGTAAAACAACTAGCTGATGTAAAACCGGAGTTGATAAACATAATAACCTACAATAATAACTGTAGTATGATAGATTTTAAAGTTTGAGGATCTCATTTTAAAGAAATACTGGTAACCATAGATGAACAAGTGGGAACCAAAGGACAGTGAAATAGAGGCCCTCACAGTGACAGGCTGATGGTCAAGCAGAGGAATCCTTGGTAAGGGCAGTTTAATGAGAGCGGGACCAGAACTATTTAATGAATTAGATCTTTGCACGCTGGAGAGTGGCAGAGAATTTTTTCAAGTGAAACATTCATTTAAAAAAATCATTTTGCAGATGTTATATGGCAGTATCATGACAAAGCAGCCATGGGATCATGAAGTGCATGGACAGGGGAATACTGCAACCTACATTCTCATGTTAGAGATTATAGAAGGGATTCAAAAGCAGCCATTGTGGCACGCAGACAGGCAGGCAGGCAGACAGATAGGCAGACAGGCAGGAAGGCAGGCATAACCGTATTGACAGAGATGAGATTCTCAGCCTGCAACTAGGATGGCCAATCTACTGGAAATATAAATGTGTGTGTCAGGAATATTGGAAACTTTTTTTCTGTGTTTGGCCTCTAGTTGAGGCTATAAATGGGACAATGGTGGATGGCCCCTAACAACTAGTAAATAAAACTAAGGAGATTATTATCCCAGTCTTAACTTATGAATACTTAATAGATCAGAAGAGTCATTCATTCTAAAAAGACTGAATGACTCTGGAATCAGAACAAGATAAATTATTACTCTATATTAATCAGAACACGATAAATTATTACTCTCTATATAGTAGGAGGAGCTCTGGTGGCCTAGTGGTAAGAAGCTGTGCTACAATCCTTGAAGGCACACGGTTTGAGGCCACCAGCTGCTCCGCGGGAGAAGGATTGGTAATCTCCGTGTGATTAACTGCCTCTGAAAACCCACCGGAGGGTCAGCTATGAGTCAGTTCCAACTCCACGTACACAACAACAACAATATAGTAGGTAAATACCAACCAAGAGAGGTCATTGCCCATACAAGTACAGAAACAATGACAGACCTGGCCGTAGACTTGTCAACATTTTTGCTGGGAGCACAAATACATGAGTGTGTCAAGGGTTTCAACTAGTCTGCCTGAGGTTTCCACGGTCACCATCTTAGTGTGGCCGTCATGGCATCTGACCTAGATAACTGTAAAGCCTCCTAACTGGTTTCCCTGCTTCTTTATTCACCCATCCCCACAGGGCAGCCACAGTGACCCTGTTACACCACAATGCAGATCATGATCTTTCTTGCTCAAATTCTCCAGGAGCTCCCATTTCACTTAGACCAAAATACCAGGTCCTCATAATGGCCACAGGGCCTGCTATGATACAGACCCTCCTCACTTACCTCTGGGCTTCCTCTCGTCTGTTTCTTTCCTTGCGAGGCACTCTCACCCTTTGCTGTTCCTCACACATGCTATGCATGGTTCAGCCTCAAGGCTTTGCATTTGCTGATGATGACCTGGAATGTTCTTCCGTTGGTATTGACGTAAATCCCTCCCAAGTTCTTCCAGTCTTTTCTCCAGGTTGGTGGAACTGTCCTGATTACCTCGTTTAAACACATAAAATAGTAAATGTTTCCACCCCTCATTATCCATACTCTCTCCCCTCTTAACATACTCTATTGCCTTTTAAATATATTTCATGACCAAAAACCAGAGCCAAAAAAAAAAGAAGAAATAAAATATTTCTACCAACTTTTACAGTCAGAGATCAATTGAACATGCAATCAAGATGCATTAATAATAATGGATGACTGGAATGCAAAAGTTGGGAACAGAGAAGAAGGATCAGTAGTTGGAAAACATGTACTTGGTGACAGAAATGAAGCTGGAGATAGAAAAATTGAATTTTGCGCAATCAACGACTTAGTCATTGTGAATAC
>NW_006399829.1:12312236-12314295 GCF_000299155.1 Elephantulus edwardii
CTCAAGTTGCTATACTTAAGGATGCTTTGGGCAGAATATTAACTTATCCAGGAAGTATTAAAAGAAGATGGAAAGAATATACAGAGTCACTGTACCGAAAGGAATTGGCAGACTCAGAAGAATTTCATGAAACAACATATGGTCAAGAACCTATAGTGATGAAGGAGGAAGTTCAAGCTGCTTTGATGGAATTGGGGGGGGGGAAGGCCCCAGGAATTGATGGTATACCGATTGGTGTATTTCAACTAACAGATGCTGCCCTAGATGTGCTAACCAAGTTGCGTCAAGAAATCTGGAGGACAACCACCTGGCCAACTGACTGCAAGAGATCTATATTTGCTCCCATTCCAAAGAAAGATGATCCGACAGAGTGTGGAAATTATCGAACAATATCATTGACTTCACATGGAAGCAAGACTCTGCTGATGATTATCCCAAAACAACTGCAACAGTACATCAACAGCACATCAACAGAGAATTTCTAAAAGTGCAGGCTGGCTTTAGAAGGGGTTGTGGTACTAGGGATATTGTAGCTAATGTTAGATGGATCTTGGATAAAAGCAGGGAGTACCAGAGGAATGTCTGTGTTTCATTGATTATGCAAAAGCATTTGACTGTGTGGATCACAACAAACTGGCTGGCTCTGGGAAGAATGATGGTGCTAATGTAAAACCTATACTTGGAACAGGAGACAGTCATTAGAAGAGAGCAAGGAAACACTCTATGGTTCAAAACTGGGAAGGGTGTACACCAGGGTTGTGTCCTATCTCCATACCTTTTCAAACTGTATGCAGAACAGATTATCCGAGAGGTTGGGCTGTATTAGGAGAAGTGCAGCATCATGTTTGGTGGAAGATTCATCAACAATCTGCATTATGGAGATGACACAACCCTGCTTGCTGAAACTGAGGAGGACCTGAAGTGCTTGCTGCAGAGGGTCAAGGACTGCAGCCTTCAATACAGATTGAGGCTCAATATCAAGAAGACAAAGATTCTCATCACTGGGCCAATTGACAGCACCAGGATGGACGGTGAAAAGATTGAGATTGTTAACAGCTTTAGTTTGCTTGGCTCCACAATCAACACTCTTGGCACCAGCAGCCAGGAAATTAAAAGACTTATTGAAATTGGAAAGTCTGCTGTTAGGGACCTCTCCAAAGTACTGAAGAGCAATGGGGTCACTCTGGAGACTAATGTGCACCTGATACAGACCATGGTCTTTGCAATCACTTGCTATGCATCAAAGAGCTGGACAATGACTAAGGATGATATAAGGAGCACTGATGCCTTTGAGCTGTGGTGCTGGAGCAGAGTATTGAATATACCATGGACTGCTGAGAGAATGAACAGGTTCATTCTGGAGAGGATTAAACCAGGCTGCTCCTTGGAGGCAAGGATTCTGAAGCTTTGTCTGACATAATTTGGACATGTTGCAAAGAGGGACCAGTCCTTGTAGAAGGACATTATGTTTGGGAGGGTGGAGGGACAGCGCAGGAGAGGAAGACCCTTTATGAGGTGGATTGACTCAGTGGCTGGGGTAATCAGGGTGGGTGTGTCAGAAACAGCGAGATTGGCACAGGATACTGCACGGCTTAGGGCTGTTGTTCATAGGGTTGGTATGAGTAGTAGGTGACTTGATAGCACATAACAACAACAACAACAACAACAACAACAACATTTGATTTGATTATTGCCCCCTCGTTGCTATTGTTGTTATAAACCATCGAGTTGGAACCAATCCATAGCTGATCTTCCAACCAGTTTTCAGAGGCAGTAAACTATACGGGAGGAGACTGCCCATCTTTCTCCTGTAGAGAGGCTGGTGGATTCACGGCACATGTCTTCACTTTGGCAGCACAGTTTATTACCACTAAACCACCAGAGCTCCTTATTAGAATGTCAGCTTAAAAGAGCCAGAATTTGAATTTATATTTTCTTAAGGCTGTATTCCCAGTTCCTGGAACATGTAGTTGTTGTTGTTGTTGTTATGTGCCGTCGAGTCGCCTGCGACTCATAGCGACCCTATGTACAACAGCCCTAAACTCCGCTCTGTCCTGTG